>NW_007577910.1:69244-93063 GCF_000690725.1 Stegastes partitus
GCTATCGTCCTCGCACTGCTCATTCCTCGCTGTGCTTTCTGTGAATGCCACCAAACCTCCTGCTGATCACCAGATCACCTCCACCTGGTGCACTTAATAAGCTGGCTGCAGCTGGGAGCCACACCCAGACCTGATGCACTCAGGCAGAGAGGGAGCGGCCTGCAGCTCAGCTCCACAATGCCTGTCCACGCCATTGGTAACTGGCCAATTAAACTCGGGAGCGTACAAATCTTATCTATGTTCGGGGCAGGCCCAGCCCAAGAAGATATCTGTAACCTGGAGCCGAAAAAACTCAGTTCAGCTGGACATGAGATTCCTCTCTGTCCCTCTGAATCCAGCGCTGCCTCACTTTACCTGTGACCGAAATAAATTAAACTCAACTGAGAACTGAAGATTTCTCCGGCTTGTTCTTGGACTTCCAACTAAAGAATCGGGTCTAACACTGTCTTTGAGCTGATAAGATCAGTTTAAGGTGTTTCCTCTTTTGGTCGTCTATAGACTAAATGTCTTCATACATGACTCTGTGCACTCACTGACACCATTCTGCATGTTGTTCAGTATCCTCAGTACCAACAGCATCTTACAGTACTTTTGGCATCACTGAAAAACAAGTACTATCACATTTTAAGGATTTTGGCATAGACTGGTACCAAAGTATAGGAAAGTATTGGTTCTCGTGACATAACTACTCCGGATGGTAAATTCAATGTCAGTGTGAATGCAGTCTTATTAAGGTAGGGAGGTTTCTCACACAAATATTTAGATGCTGCTGTGTGTTGGGATAACTATACATGCATTGTAATTCAGGCAGTGTGGGACACACTAGAATCAGACACAAGATGGAAGATAAAAAAAAAGCTAACTGAACTAAGTCAAGACCAGAAGCTGACAGTACAGGTGAGGCAGAGACTGGACTTGTGTACTACATCGTTATTGAGGATTTATCTCTGTGTTTCTGGTAAATGTCTGTAACACAAAATATGATGAAAACAAAGGGAAAAAAATCCACATGAAATGTATACGTACATACATAAGTAGTGCATATTTACACACATATATGTATGTAACGTACATGTAAATGCATATCCATCCATCCATTGTCTATACACCACTTACTCCTCTGGAGGGTCTCAGGGAGCTGGAGCCGACTCAGGGTAAAGGCAGGAGACACCCTGGACAGGTCGCCAGTCCATCGCAGGGCTATACTTAGAAACAGACAACCAATCACACTCACATTCACATCTAAAGACAATTTAGAATCACCAGTTAACCTCAGCATGTCTTTGGACTCTGGGAGGAAGCCGGAGAACCTGGAGAGAACCCACACTGCACAGGAAGAACATGCAAACTCCACACAGAAAGACTCCAGGCTGAGACTCCGTGACCTTCGAGCAGTGAGGCGACAGTGCTAATCGCTGTAACACTGTGCCACCATGAACATGAATATACGCATGATATTTCAATACAGAAAAGCACAGACAACAAAAGGTGTTAAATAAATGAAATATTAAGCAAATGTATAAAGCTAATGATGGTGTAGTTTATCTGAGCTCATTTAGGTAATTGCTTGCATCACTTACATTACTCCCTTCCTTCCTTCCCAAAAAAAACTTGAAAGCATTTTGTTCATTGCACTCACCTTTCAGACAGAATGCAACGCTGGTACTGAGGCCCTCTGACACTCATTTACAATGGCCTGCACTGCACCATGACAGTTGGGTACTGTGTCGAGCGAACCACAGCGTTCAGAGTTCACCTAATTTGAACAAATATTTGCATGGCAAATGGAAACGAGGCATCAACGCTGACGATTAATGAGGTATGAGGAAATGAGGATTTAATGAGGTAAAGAGGCTTCATTTTCATACACAATACTTTATTGAGTACTTGATGTAGCCCTGCTAGAAAAAACTTGACCTACTTTTTTCGATCCTCAGCAACTCCCCCAAGCAGCGCACTGAACCTGGAGGTGATCACAGCACGTCATGTTCTGTCTAAAAGGGCCTCGACGGTGAAAACAGCATGCAGAACGTATTGATTCAACAAGTACACCGGTCAGCATTATAACCAGTGACAGGTGAAATGACCGTCTCCTTACAATGCACTGTTTTTTGGGGAAAACTTTCATTTATGTGGATGTTACTTTGACACATACCACCCAGCTGAACATTATACAGACTGAACACACATCTCATGACAGTGGGACTCCCAGACAGCAGCAGCCTCATCCAGCAGGACAATGTGCCTTGCCACACTGTAAACACTGCTCAGGATCAGCTTGAGGAACAAGACCAAGAGCTGAAGGTATTGATCCAGTCTCCAAACCCTCAAGATTTACAATTTACAGTTTTACAGTTTCATTTACCAGACATACATCTAAGAGTAGAAACACATTATACACCAATGGTGACAGAGCTGCCATGCAAAGTGTCTGCCTGCCATCGGGAGCAACTTCGGGTTCAGTGTCTTGCCCAAGGACACTTCAACTGTGGAGGGGCAGGGGATCAAACTGCCAACCTTGTAATTAGAGGACAACCACATATCCCAATCAGCATCCATGAGATACATTAGAACAAGCCTGATCCACAGAGCTCCCACCCCACACCCACCAGATGACACAAAGGATCCATGTCCCCGTGTGGACACCACCAGAGGTTCCATGTTCATGGCCTTATGGGTCAGAGCTGTTTTGTCAGCACAAGGGGGACCTACAAATTAGTAGGCATGTGTTTTTTGTTTGTTTGTTTTGTTTTTATAAAATAAGAAACTACTATTGTTATGGCATTGGTATCTTAAAAGGGTTTCCACCAGTTCAATTGAGAAAATTTGTGTTTTCATAAGATGTACAGTCTGCCAAATTTGATCCAGAATGAGCCAATGCCATGCTAAGTATAGCGGCAGACTTGTTACTCTGCTCATATTTGGGTTAATCAGTGTTAAGAGATTAATTTCAGTGTGTAGAAATGTTTTAAAAACAAACAAAAAAACTGCTGAATTTAAAAATCCTACATTTGAGCATTTGTCAGGAAAGCACATGTATAATCTTCACATCATTTCATGCTTTTGAATTTAATTTAATGCATTTTATAACTGACATGAAGTGCTAAAGATTCTCTTTACCATTTTACATTGTGAATATGAACCTGGTATTTTTTAGTAAAACTTGTGCCCGTGTTTCTCCACCGTAGTGTTTGGTAGGTATTTAGCAGCGCCTGCCTGCTGCAATAAGGCTGGAGAACCAGTAGAGGGAGACTGTCACCAATCACCTTGACTGAAGTAAGACAGCCAGAGCAGGTTTTTCCTCTGATCCCTAAACTATGTCACAGGGTTTCTGATTTTAAAATGAGGTTTGTGTGAGAGACATAATTGTGCATGTGAGGAAACAGAGAAAGCAGGTGACAGAGACAGAGTGCTGACTCCAGCTGAGGCAGCCTCTCCTCTCTGGCTGCCAGCTTGAGCCATTGATTGTTAAAGATCAAGGCCTGTCAGTGAGATGCACCCTGTCACAACGCACACCCACAGATTAGTGAGGGCTTATGTGTGTGTTTTAGAGCAAAGCACAAATCATCTGTGATCAGTTAGAATGAGAACTAAATGTATGTGTGTCCAGATAAACAGAGCAGTAACGTCTTGGCTCCATCTAAAGCTGGTAGAGTAAAACTGTCCAGGAGAACCAGTGCAGTGTGGAACCACGTCCATCACTTTAAATACAACCAGTCGGCCTAAGACCAACAGACCAGCAACACCCATTAAACAACAACCTGAAAACACATGACATTCATAAAACAAATCGTACAACAAATTGAGACGCTAAAGGGGTCTTCTCTGAAAGAAAAAAAAAAAGTATAATAAGTGTAACTAAAAATATTGAAAAAGTTATGTATACATGTGCGTAAAATATGAAATTAAGGGGGAATTCTATAAATTTACACAAAATGTGTTTCAAAATACACAGTGAGTTTCTGATCCCTGCACAAAATGAATATTTTTGAAGTATGTCCTGAATATTAAAAAGAAAAATGATGTTAATCAATCAACTAGTCATTAAATTGGGCCATAACACTGTAAACCGACGTCTGCATGGTATGTTATTGCACCAGCTGTGACAGTAGTCATGCTAAATCCCATTTTTTGTCACTTTATCACCTGGACATATTTAGTTAAAATCCCAGTATGAAAGTAAAAAGCCTAAATGCTGTTAAAAACAGAAAATGGTAAGAAATATACTTGGTAGGCCAAAAGAAACAATTGAAATCAGTTGATGTAGGAGTCATTATCAATAGTCTGATTAGCTTCTAGGCTTATTGTCACAATTTGATTCAGTAGGTTGGCTTTTGTCTTAAGGTCACTAGCTCATATTTCATTCAAACGCAGTGCAAATTTTAACTGAATTTCCAAAGAGAATGTGAATGTATGCCTGTTTCCATCCACTACTCATATGTGAATATTGTTTTCTTTTTTTTTTTTTTTGGGGGGGGGGGTTAAAAATCAACAATCGACCACTGTGTTTGTGATATTCTCTCTCTTCTCTGTCTCTTCCGTGGACGTGTCTTTCCTTTGGCCGTCTCCTCACCTGCTCTCCATCCAGGAATCAAGCAAATGTTCCTGATTGTACACAAAGTGTGTTTCCAGATGTTGGGAAGAACTGCGACATAGGCTAAAAAGAAAGGCTTCTGTGTCTCCAGAGGGAGCTGTATGAAGTCTTACAAATATTGAGTGATGTCACTTGAGTCAGCATAGTCTGAGGCTGAAGGCTACAAGCTAGAAAATACTAAAACCTGCTGGTGTGTAGTCTCTGCAAGAAGTGCTATTTGTTCAGCTGCAGTGTGTAGAATGAAAAAGGACAAACTGTTCATCGTGAATCAGAGACAATGTTGGAGTGTAGAACTAAAGTGAGAGAGTGCTTCTTGTGATTTAAATTTTGTTTTTGTAACCACAGAAAGTTTGTATTTATTGATTGAATTGCAAATTTGTGAAGTGTTTGTAACATGACTTTAAAAAAAAAAAAAAAAAAATTTCCCCGAGTGTCTCCGTTGCCTATAATAGCCTGTGGACTGATTTCAATATAAATGAGTTCAAAATTCAAAAAACTGATAACACACTGCTGTAATAATGCCTTCTTGCATGGACCAAATGTGGCACTCTTTAGATGGGAAATCAATGAGCATGAAAGTGCCGTGCTGATCCTAAATGAGCTGTTGCTAGACATTTTGCATATGGAAATTATTCTGTTTCAGGTTTGACATTTGGTGGCATTGATATGATATACTTTACCTTAAAACAGTAAACCTTAGTTACTTTAATAAAGCATTAGATATGAGCTATGGGCCCCTTTCCCAGGCTAAAGCACAGATTTGTAAGTGTCTTTACATGTGTTTGTGAATTAGAATGTGTTACTGCTGTAGAATTATATCACTCAAATGTGTTTAGTTTAACCTGACTTGCTGGCAATTAGCCTAATATGTGTCTAATCAAGCCCAAGATCATTGACTCGGTCAGAGTAACCTACCTACAGGCTGACTTCCACACATGCCTTATTTTGCACTGAGGAAACTCCAACATGCACTGAAATGTTTGAACTCTTGCACCTGTCATTACTGCCTGCAGAGTCCAGTAATGTATTGGATAAAATACCAAATACCACAGAGTGTCTCCTCATAGTGCTGATCCAGACGCACTGGACAATAGCAGAGGAGGTTAGAACAGTCTGATTCAAATGTTTAACAGATTCCAATTAGGATTTGGCTTGCTAAATTTAACAGCCTGTCATGTTGTTATGTTAAATTTCTCTGGTATAAAAAAAGTAACCAGCAGGATGTATTCTAAATTAACAACAAGAAATGTAAATTGGAAATGTTCCCAGTGAGTGAGTGATTAATAAAACTGATCTTTTCTCCATCTTAGTCTTGAAAACTGTCCCGTTTGTCTGCTTTAAACCAACAACGAAAAACTACAAAATAGACCCATTTCTCATCATAAAATCAAGTGTAACAGTGGAAAACACAGCTTATTTTTAAAAAAAAAATTTGATGTAATCCCATTTAATTTTTTTTCTCCATCTTAAACCACTAAAAAAATGACCCTGTTTGACCCATGACCCATGTCTCGCCTTTAGCATTGGCCGGGGTAACAGATTATACTTTAGTACCCAGACCTGAGCTCATCAAAGGTAAAGGAATAAAAACAGAGTTCCTGGCAGCCACATAAAAGCGTTCCCAGGGCAGCTACTGCACAGTAACATTTTGTACTAAGTTTAGTCATCGCTGGTGCATGGCCTGATATGTAGATGGCAACAAACACTCAGCGCCAGACTCCAGAGCAATGTGCCCAGCGGTTTACCAAAATGGAAATCAATTACTTCTGCAGGGGTGTGTTCATGTCAAGTTGGACTTTTAGCATAAAACTGTTACTCTCCTGACATTTGACTTTCCCCTCAGTTACGCTGCATGAGTCCAACCCCTGTGTCAGAGTTTGTGTGTGTGTGTGTGTGTGTGTATGTAGGGGTGGGGGGGTGGCGAGAGCATAAATTTGAGATGACCCATGATCAACCCTGTGCTTTGGGTCTGCTCTTCCCCACGCTGCAGCACTCATCACTTCACTAACAGTCACAGAGGAGCAATGCTGCCATCTCTTCTCATTTTAATGATATTTAATGACATTTTCACCACTAGGTAGAAAAAAAGGACATTAGTGAGCACAACAGGGACAAACAGATCGACACAATCAGACGTTTTTTTGTTGTTTTGTTTTAGCTGGTGGGATACAAAAGCAAAGGGCTGTGGTTGTGGTTATGTATTTGGGTATTTCTCTGGGAGGATAACTGCATTTTTCTTTGGTATCTAACAAGCTAAATGGACCATTAGAATACAAGTGAAACAATTTGTTCTGTGAATAGATGGATATCAATCTCCAACAATCCATGCAAATGGATTTCAAAAGAGGATTTATTTTCTACAAAACATCTTTCGTTTGTAGATCAGCATGCATTAGTATACAACTCATCAATCTGGTGAAAAACATGATGTAAATAAATAAAGTTAATCTTTCACCGCTGAGCAAGGAGTCTGACCACTGCACCGACGTGAATCTTTTTGAAGTTTGACTTAAAGAATGTCTTGAATATTCAGAAGAAAAAAATCCTACCGGGCCATACCACTCCTGAGTAAGATCTGCACGGTGTGTTCACACAAGGCATTGCCACGAATACGACACCAGTCATGCTCAATCACATGATTTATATCACTGGGTTTGATTAGTTTAAATTGCAACATAAAAGACAAAAGCCTGAATGAGCCAAACGGTGCAGAACGGTGAGAAATCTACCTGCCAACTAAACAAATGAAACTAGTAGGAGTGGTTTAGTTTTTAGTTTGATTTGTTTCCAATTCAAAAAAATATAATATAAATACATTGGGTCGTACTCCAGTTTACTAACTAGTTTTCATAGTAGTACAAGTTTTACCCAAATTTCATGAGAAAATGTGAATTACTGCACTACTTTCCTGATAAAGAGGAGCAAAAAATATTAAAATTCAACCTCTTCAGGAAGTCAGGAAACAGTGTTGTGTATTTCAGTAATTCTGTTGGTGTGTGGACACCTTTAAACCCATCTAGTGGCCTTGTCCTGGTCCAGTTAAAGTCTGTGAAGTTTTACCTGTAGCAGACTGTATGAGCAAACAATAATCCATTGTACTTTGTTGTTCATTACGGATGCAAATTGAAATTTATTGCTCCGAAGCAGTTGTTTTTCCCCCCCTCTATTCACATTATTTTTTTACATGTCAGATTCCAGTGTGAATTAGTCATAGTCCTATAGTGACCCTAGCTGACCTCTAATATTCTGTTGTTTTTTCCACAGATATGTCTTTTTGTAATCTCTTAGTGGAGAGAGTCACTTTGCATTTCACTGCACATACTGTATGAGCATGGGACAAATCTAACCTTTGAATCTTGAAATCTTGAACCTGCAAAAGCAGCACAACATTCTACAAAACTAAACATGGAGGCCATGGAAGACAACATTTGTGGTTTTATTTATAAGTCAATGTGAATCCAGTGAATTCATGAGAAGTATCGTACAGCAAATGCTTAGAAGGTCAAACACCTCACTGTCCCTCCAGTGACTGCCACTGCAGCACGGGGTGGCTCCAGAAATCTTTCACAGGGGTGGCCGAGAATTAAGAAATCACACACTGATATAGTGGGATTTCTTATTTTACAGTCAGTGTTATTTATTTTGGTTTACTTTTCTGATGTGCACAGACTACTATAGGTACAGTTAATGTGCTGTCTTTGAAGTTGATGTGTGTAAGTGCATTAAAAACACAAGTTAAATAAGTTAGCTAAAAAGTAGGATTAAAAAGTTAAGAAGTTGTTTGTTGTAGATCTTTGAAAATCTGTCACAGTGAGCGCTCTGTGCGTTGTATTTGGTTTTTGAATTTGCGGCAGAGTGAGCCATTTACCAATCCATTGATTCTCCATCGTCTCTTGTAGCGGCTATCAGTAGCACACTGGAGCTTCACGGCATCGCTCAATTGTTCATACATGTTTTTGCCTTGGAAAATATTTGCCTTTAAGTAAAAGTGTGCACAAGCATGAAATACACAACATATGTGTTTTAGAGCAGACGTTTCTGTTCTGTCACTCCGCTTGTGATAAGAGCTGTTAGTAGCTAACTTTAGCTAAAGGTTTATTAGCTGTGGTTAAATGTTGTTCGTGTTCATGCTACATGGCAGCTATATGTTTTGTTTAGGGATGGACTGATACCTCTTTTTGATTCCCGATACCGTTACCGATACTTCAACTTTGAGTATCTGCCGATACCGATACCATCTCTCCTCCTAAACTTCTTTGGAAATACCTTATTTGCATGGATACATTTGTTTAAGATGCTTTATCAAAAGCCTCATACTATTAAAGCACAGACTTTGCTTTTCTAAGAAAGGAAACAACAGCCAAAAACATGTCTCAAAGTGAAACTGTAGCTGCTTTAGTTGAGCTGCAATTAGACTACAGTGTGCACTCAGTGCCATTCACATATTTAGAACAGATCAAAATGACACAGCAACATTAAGCTGCAATTTAAAGGTTAAATTACCAAAACTTGCTAGTAAATAACAGTACCACTAATAGCCGCTCTCGGCTCTGCGCATGAGCAGTAGTAAATGAGGCCGGAAACGTTGTGACGTGCTGCGGGATGGGATCCAATAGGAAGGTTGTGTCTGCAGAGCCGGAGACCCACGTACAGGCTGCTGGTAGAGGGCTGCACGGAGAGGCTGGACTCTCTGCTACGGCCGGAGAAGTGCACGGCTTCTAGTTCGGGTGCGCGACGTAGTTTTAAAGGCTGATTTCACTCAAAATATACTTCCAATTTAAAATAAAATATATATTTAACCCCTTACCGCTCCCACGGCCCGCCGGCGGGACGTGACCACTTTCCAAAAACATTACAGCAATATGTGCTCGCTTCACAATCACGTTTCCCGACAATATACACATCAAATGAAAGCTCAGAGTCTCCTCTTTCCGATGATATAAACCTTTCTGACCTGCAGCAACCACAGCGTTGACACAAAGAGCTTTTTGTACAGAAAAGCAAAATATTAAAATCTGAGCTTTCTTACTTTTGAAGGCTCTCTGCAGCTCAAACATCACTCATTCCTCACCAGCTTGGTCTCATTCTGTCCGTACACAACCAGCGAGCATAATCCAGTAAAATAATTTGGTCCGTAAAACGTATTAGATCCTCAAAGACACAGATTCTGCAGTAATGTCTTCCCAGCCTGAAATCAGCTCCGGCTGTTTTATTAATTTCTTCTGGCAAAATCAGGCTGAATCTATTTTAGATCGCGCTGAAAGCGCTACAGGCAACTAGACGGCTCAGCTTTTGATTGACACCTAGTTTGGCCAATAGGAGGACTTTGGGGGGTGAGTGACAGCCTGAAGAGCCAATGGAGTGTCTCAAACAGTCAACCCGGTACGGGCAAGTTCCACCCTTGTAGATTCAACCAGTCGGGTTGCAGACACTCTCTGACGCTGTACACTTGTAGTCAATGAGCAGACGAACACGTGGATGTGTCGGAAGGCAGGATTGTGTGTGTGTGGCGGTATCGGATCGGCCAGTTACCACTGTGAAGGAAATCATCCGATACCGTAATTTCGTCCAGTATCGGCCCGATACCGATACCCAGTATCGGATCGGCGCATCTCTAGTTTTGTTTCATGTTTATGTTGTGTGATTGTGTATTTATTTTATTTTCTGTGTATTTTCAGTTTTACAAGACGTTTGAAAGCTATCAAAAGAACAGTAAATGCCAAGGAAAGCAAGCCTTGTGTGTTTATTGAACATAGCTGGAACATGTTAACTGGCTGTCTAGCAGTGCCAAGCTGACACAGTGTGAGGGCAGCACAGTTAGGATGTTGGTTATCAGGGTGACCATCTTTCAAAACAGTCCAGGAGAAGAGATGCTGCAGTGACAAGACATCCAGAATTTATGATCTCCGAAACGCTGTTAAATTATCAACAAACATAAAATGAATTTTCACACTACAGCCCCTTATAAACAATGAAATATGTTTTTATTATTACTAGGCTACCTATTGTAATATTTTGGTAGTTAATTTAGTGATTAGAGAGGCAATGTTCCATAACACATCCATACCCACAACGCTGTCACTGCTGTACATGTCCCTAATATTTGAACTATTTTCAATAAGGGACGATGACGGCATATACCAGTTTTACAGTAACATAATAAGCAGCTGTGATGGAGCTCAGGATTGATTCAACTGCAGCTTAGAAACTGTGACTTCTGCTCAACTGTGTGAGGTGTAGAAAGTATATTTACCATAAGATCCTGACCGATCCTGTCTCCATGTCATAATAAGAAGTAATTACCACTATACTGCAGTTACCTACTGCTGCAGGTATTTAATAAACTCAAAGGAAAGACTTCTACAAACAGTTGGAAGCAACAAACTACACTTCAGCTTCTGTTAATGTTTTTTTAACATCTGTGTGTGCAGGCCCATCTCCAACTGTGTCTTTAACACTATTTGATGAGTGTTGAGGTTTGAAAAGTAGCCATGGCCCCCCAGACCCCTCTTTGAACTGCCACTGCTTGTTCAGATTAAGGTCACATTGTAGAAAATCAGACTTCTATCGGATTTATAACTGCATTTAGAAGTGGCCCAAACCAGAACAAAAAAGATCAGATTTCATGTGATTTGTGCTGTTCACATTGTTATGAAGTCTCATAAGAGCAAAAAAAAACACAACAAAATTGATTTGGGCCATTTTTGCCTGCAAGCTGAGTGTAGCCCCAGGTTTTTTTTTGTTTGTTTGAGCTGACATAACTGACAATTAAGCTAAGTTGTTGGGACGAGGGACCAACAGAGAAAGGTATGCAGGTTTTTAATTCGCGTTATTTATGTATGCTAACTGCATTAAGTGCAGCTCAGGCTCTCAGGTGTCAGTCAGTGCTGCACCCCGAGGCCTGAAGCACACATGCTGTTCCCACGAATAAAAAGGGTTTTATCGCCCTTTGTTAAAATAGAAACACAATAGCTACTGTGTAGATTTTAAAATTCCACCAGCAAGTGACCCTTTTGCTAATGACTGCACTGTTTTATTAGTGTCACATAAATCCTTTGCAATTTCAAATCTCAATTAAAGGCTCATTTTTCTTTCTTTGCTTTCTTCTTTCTTACTGAAGCTTCTCTGGCCATGTCTTCTATTAGTTAGTTGTTTTTTTTTTTATCGTTTTGCCAGTTTGGATTGATTTGTTGCCTGCTTTCACTTCATTTTCTTTTTTACTCTGTTGCTGTTGCAGTTAAATCCTTGGATGTAACTTTAGTGATGAAAGCAGTCAGGTTAATCCCTGTAGGTGGTAACACAGTAGGATCTCTGCTTTAAGTTTTTTCAATTAGTCATGTAAAGTTTTTTTTAAAAATATAAATAATTTTATGTAATATTTTGCAGAGCTTTGACCCCTTTAATGCTGAAATTATTCAGGTATATTCACACCACAAATAGTGTCTAATAATTTATTAAGCTACTCTTGTTTTCTCGTGGAAAACACTTTAGCGGCATGGCTGTTGCTTTAAATGTGCTGTATAAATAACTGACTTGACATTGCATATCTTTGACTATAGAAAAAAAAATCACTTAGCTGCAGGTTCTATTTGGGGCAGCAAAGCGCCAATGTTTCCTAAAATAGACGCATGACCTCTAGTGATATCAGCATCGCTATTGTCTTGGCTTCTCTCCCTTAAATGAAGTCATCGAAAACAATACATTAGTTTGACAGTTAATATTTTAGACTTTTAAGTAATTGAGCCAAAAGTTAAATAACATTTTTTCTCTCAGTCTGATTTCAGGGGTAACAAAGGAACGGTGAGGAAGGCAAAGAGAGGAAAGCCAAAAGGTTGATTTGTCTGTAGGGACAGAGTGACCTGGAAAGCTCAGGAAGACTGTTGCAGAGCTGCTGCTCTCACACGCACATTTCAAACAGGGGAGGAGGGAGGAGAGGAGGAGGAAGAGCCCTTGGAAGAAATTTTTTAAGAAGAAACAAAATAAAGGGAAAAAGGTGACGTAGTTGGGTTTAAGGGATTGTAGCGAAGAGGAAACAAGATCAGAGGAGCAGGAAGAGTGTCAGTATGACAGGAATGAGGAGAGCTGCTGAGGAGATGGACAGAAAATGTAGGAAGTGGGGAATGGTGAAGGGGAAAAAAGAGGTAAAGACTTCTGGGAGATGGGAGCAGGCAGGAAGTGGATAGAGGAGTAAAAGAGAGACAACATGAACGCTAGAGACAAAGTGGTCAGAGACAACCCACACAAAGACCTCTCTCAGTTTGAACTCGTGTTCTTGGGGCTCATGTTCACGTTTGAACTCAGGAGTCCAAATGCCTCAGAACCAGAGGATGCAGCGCAGCGAAGGTCTCCAGAGTATCAGTACAACCAGTATGAACTCTTGTGCCGACACTGAAGGAGCCGACACACATTAGATCACTGCTGCTGTTTGCATCCGCTGGATGATCGCCTCTTTAGTTTCGTGGATTCAAACTGAAAACTGTTTGACATTAGATGACAGTGACTCATTGTAATCATGCATGTTTTAACATCCACATTGCGAGCTCACCTGCGTCAACCGCTGAACTTTTTTTTTGTGGTTTCAGATCACTGAAACTATCTTAGTGCTGAGTCAGGACTGTGGATTTTGAGGGAGCATTAGGAAGCAAAGGCCAGAAAAGAACAGGAGAACAGCAAGCAAAACCTACAGCTGTTTACACATGGGGAAATGTATGGCGTTTAATTAGTCCCAAAACTCATGTACATGGTCTCTGGTTTCCAAGAGCACGGCTTTTGAGACTGATCTGACTGTAGTTATAAAATTGCCAACTTTAGGATGGTCCTGGAAGTAACTGTTTAGTTAAGTTTGTCTGTAATGTACCACAAATACATTTGCAATAAGTGTATCTTTGCCATTTATTTTATGGCTTTACTCTTGCTCCAACCAATCACATGTTAAATGGGGTGGGACTTGTCACCCTGGCAGTTCAAAAAATGTAGGAGAAGCTTCAAACATGTCGTGAAAAGCTCATATTTTAATCCAAACCCATTGTTTTGGGGCTGAAACCCAACCAGAAAGCCTGTGAACACCAGAAAATGAATGACGGACACAAAACAAAAACTTAAGTTGGGAATCGTAGTCTTCTGGGTGAGAGTCCAGCCTCTGGTTTATGCCTCCATCCTTTCCTCAAACCTCTTATCATGGACTTTGCGGCTTAGTTGTATGTAATTTTGAGACAGAGTTTAGCATCCAAAAAATGGTAAATGGTCTGCATATAGCCCTTTTCTACTTTAGCAGCAACATTCATACACCAATGGTGACAGTGCTGCCATGCAAGGTGTTGCCTGCCATTGGGAGTCTAGCACAAAGACACTTCGACTGTGGAGGAGTAGGGGATTGAACTTGCCATTAGAGGACAACTGCTCTACCACCTGAGTCACAGCCACACTAAAGAATAAAACTTTGTTCATATGAGCCTTAGCGTTCGGGAGAACCTCACCTTCTCAAAGGCAGGTTTGACAAGGCCTCATGAAAGGACAGCACCCTCATGGGTAGAGTGCACACGGACGACTCACCACATCTTTTAGACATTTCTTGGATGGGATGTAACTGTAAAAGTAATTTTGTTGCTCTGTACTTGTGACTTGTGCAATGACAATTAAGTTCTGATTCTGATCAGTTCTCTGCTTATAACGTCAGTCACACACTGACGCATGTTCTCCTGAGCATGCATGGGCATACACAAAACGCACAACCACAAACACGCTTTATCAAAGTCCTAATGACAGCTCTGCGCACCACTACAAGCCTGCAATGCACATTTGTATGCATGTCTGGGCAGCAACTCCGACATGCACACAAACACACATCCTCAAAGACAATCCCCTCCACCACACACTCTTCTCCCTACACCCATCACCAATGTTAATGCCCTGAGATTCAGAGTCAACCAGGAAGCAACTAACATTCTTTGGAAACAGGATGCAACCACAGCAAACACACACACACACACTCACACAGAAGGTAAACTGTGAACTAATTGAGCCCAGGTTTTCCTTCTCCACCACCTATCATCCGGGCGCAACTCAACCAGCTGAGCAGAGAGATCTATACTGCTGGGTAGTGTCCTGCTAACTTCTATTTAGATGTCTGCATTTCCCCGAGGAGTCCCATGATGGATCTTTGTTTCATTGAATACAGTTCAGGGAGTAGCTGCGTCTGCTGCAGTGAGCATGTGTTTTTTCCTTCTAATGTTCACTCTCACCCTCTTTTCTCCGTCTCCCAGGGCAATTAGCTCTAATACGTAAAAAATCAAAAATAGCTGAAGAGAGAATTTTGCAAAAGAGCAACTAAAAATGTTTCCAGTCTGACAGTAGCAACAGGGGAGCAGCAGGGTCTCTCTCAGAACCAGATACATTTTTTTAAAATATAGGTTCAGTGCATTTAATGAAGCCATGCAGCACTTTATCTTCATAACTTGAATAATATTTTTTTCATGAACATTCATTCATGACTTTTGAATATTTTGAAGTAAGCATTGTTCAAATTTTCAACCAAATCTTTTTTTTCATCCATGGCTGGTGTCACAATCTAAAGCTAAAATTTCGCTTTACTTCTATAGCCAACACTGAGCATCAATGTCATGATGTATGTCGCAGTTTTGTTAGCAAAACAGAACCAAATAAAAAAAAAATATATTTGGACGCATTTATTTGATTTGCTTCAATTGAAAACACACAATTGAAGTAAGTTAAGAAGTCATGTTCATGCCATTGGTTTAAGTTAGATGTACTTAAATCCTTTGATTCCTCTTGCTGCTGCAACTTAATTTCAAGGAAAGTCGACTTAAAGATTCCAATTCTTCCAACTGATGTATTTGCTTTACACAAATGTAAAATGTAAAACATGGTTTTGTCATTATATTTAACATTATTTCCTTTTCTTTACTCTGTAACCCGGTTGGATGAAAACGCTGGTGAAGTTGCTGCTGAAAAAAATTAAAGAAACATGGATGCATGTCACCAAAAGCACAATCCTAATAAAGAAATAAACCAAATTTTTGCACCTTTTCTGCAATTCAGATTGCAATTTAAAAGGAAAAAGTGTAATTTCAAGTTAATGAAATACACAAAGGTAAACTGGCTTGACCAAAGCAGAAAGATAAGTGAGATTTATTCAAAACTGTACTTTTCTTCAACTACAGCTCGAACACACTTTTCACAGTGTAGAACACCAGAAACAAGCATTGGTATCCTTGATGTGTTATTATGGATGTCCTTTCTGATAATGGAATAGAGAAAACTCCCTCAAGAATATGGTTGTTGGTCAAAACATGTTATAGCATATGAAAGGTTTCTTTTTGGGATTTTGAAACCAGGCTCATCTAGTTATGATTCCTTCTGTGACAAAACCGTTTTCTGACATAAGTGTTATGTTCTGAGGGCATCAGATAGGAGCTCTTTTTCAGATTTGGTTGCAGTGATCCAGTAAATTTCAGAATGCTTTGTGTTCTGTGTTTTTCTTAGGTGCTGCACAGGTGTAACCTCTGACATTATTACTATTGATTAGCATCACCTCTTAGGCTGTTGATGATGAACCGTAGTCGGAGGGTGATGGGGAGAGCCACATTTAAGCTTTTTTTCCCCTGACAGAAGGAGCTCTGACGGCAGCTACAGCGGTGTTGGCGGCTCCCTGGCAGGTACGCTGAAAGACGCCCCCCCTGGGCCTAGTTTGGCTCACGTTAGCAGCGACCTTGAAACACAACAAGGAACAATAAACCATAAATCAAAACAGAATGAGAATGTGGGGCACAGTGGGGGGAAAAAAGAGAGGAAGAAAGAGAAGGCGGAAAAGTGGTTGAAAAGGGGAGGCAGAGGGGACCCAGCGACACCTGTCATTCCTGGTTTGGTTTATGGACATCAGTGGCCAGTCAGGTCGCAGAGTAGTGCAGCTCTGCTCCAGCGTTTGGTTGACTCAGCAGAATGCTGGATCACTCACCAGGAGCTGACCTTCAGGATCTGCGGGAGGAGAGGGAGGAAGGGATAGCGGAGGCAACCTGAGGTGGGAGGGATGCGAGGGAGACGAGCAGATGAGCAGAGAGGTGTTAGAAGGAGAAACAGAGCATTTCTGGGAACTTTTGACATTTTTTTGTTCTTACTCTTGTTCTTTTTTGGTAATTTTTTGTTGTTTTTTTGCATTTTATTCATTCATGCAACCTTTGTTTAAACTTGGAACGCGCTGAGGTATGTGGGCCTCATTTACAAAACTGCTGAGTAAGAAACTGCGAAATCACAGTTTACATTCAAAGACAATCCTACACTGCACATGCAACTACAGTATGTTCAAAGGTCCCATGTTGTGTCCCTTTTTGGCAAATTAATCAAAGGCTCACATGTCCTCACTCTTGTCTTCCAGTGTTTCAGCTCAAAATACTGCAACGACGGTTCATTTCACTGTGTTTGTATAACCCCTAGTTTTAGGGCTGTTCTGCTCTGAAAACCAGGGCTGCTGCTGTTCGGCCCCCTTCAAGAAGAACTCGCTTAGTGATTCCAAGCTGAAACTGTCACAATTTGAGCTGGACAACTATTGGTTAGTTAGGTGTTACATAGCACCTGGGTCGTCTTCTTATTGGCTTGTGAAGCTGGGGACTGTCTAGTTGTGGGGCGGTGAGAGTAATGGCACAATTAAATGTCTTGATTATCACCTCCAAGTTTATAACAACCACAAAACACAATAAAATTGATTTTTACGATGTGGGACCCTTTAAGGTGAGGCGAATATTGTCAAATAGACTGTAGTTCTACACAGGGTCAGTGGGTCACATACAGTTTCCAGACTCCCCTCTCCACCCCATTCACACTGACACTCATTGTAGAGGCACCTGATTCTAAGAAGGCTCCACTTTGTCAGCTAATCAAGACTTACTGAGGTTATTGTTGCTGCATCTTGATAGAGAAAAGGACAGAAGCAGAGACAATCCTCTCATCTCTACGTTTTCTCGATGATGCAACAGATGCAAATATGGATCTGCTCTGTCCCACTGACATCCATGGACTCGTCAGTTAATCACAGTAAAGTGCTGAGCTGCCTGTATTTCATGAATCTGTTTTTTTCCCCCAACTTCCTCTGGACATTATTCTGTTAGCTTGTTCTAAATTTAGAGGAAAAGTAACACTACATTCTTAGGAGCAGTCTGTACATGTTGCTTTACAGTCATGTCAAATTGTTCTTTCCAATTAACAAAACAGATAAAATGCCCATTCTCACTGTCAGCAATTTCCCTGAGGTTTCCACCAAAGGGATCAATAAAGTTCTATTCTATTCTATTCTATTCTATTCTATTCTATTCTATTCTATTCTATTCCCTCACCCAGGTTCCTCGGTGTGCCACATTTTGCAGGCCAAGAGAGTAAAGCGTTCCGGCTGGTCATGACCTTCTCATCATATTTTTGGCTGATAACTGAACCTATGTCCTTTTTTTTAATTTTACCTTGAACAAAAATGAAGGTTCCTGCCAATTCAGTAGCTCTTGTTTGGCTAAGCCTTGGGATCATGCCTGTCTTTTCCCCAACATCGTATTTTCAGTCAAACCCTTTGTAAAACAAAAAACAACAACAACAACAACAAAAAATAGCCTCTTCAAACCAAGGCAGTCACCACAGTAAGCTCAATCCTCATGCGATGAGCAGCACAGCCACTCTTATTTTTCTGCCACTGAGGATTGTACTTAAAATGTTTTATTCCAAATGCTCAACAGGGGTTACTGTTCTGGTGCTACCCACCTTTTTTGAAGCAAATTTTCTTTCTCTTCGTCTGTGCTTCAAACTGAATAATTTTACTTTTCATTCTCACAGGGTCAAAGGGATGTAAAGTGAATCCGGTCTTCTCGGCTGCTCCATGTTCTCCTCCTCCCTTCTTTAATCCACCTCTGTCCCTCTGCTCTCTGTCCTCCTTCATTCTCCTCTGCTGGCTGCCTTCCTCTTTACCCATCTGAGCTTTCTATTAATATGCATCACTGAATAAATAATACATCGTATGAACATCATCTAGAGCATCAAAATATGAGACTTGATCAAAATCTGTAATAATAAAAAAATATACAACTGATTTAAATCCCCGTCAAAGTAGACTCTTGGGGCAGCGATACTCTGCTCCCAGCTTTCCTGTAACACTTGTAACTCTCTGAAAGTTCCATTATGTAAATATGTCAGCCACCACCTGCGATGAGCACAGAATGTCTTAAATTGTTTCAACAGTTCCCTTCGATTTAAATTCCATTTTGAGAAAGTCAAATTTGGTGAGAAGACTGAGTGGAGAGCAACAGTTGTGTTGTCGTGGCCAAGAAACTGTGTGTTATTGCAGCACTGTGAGCGAGCACACAGAGCGCTGGAGCACCTGCATGCCGTTGTGCCACAAGTCAGGTCGTTTGTGCCAAACGTTCACCCTCAGACACATCAGGACGTTACAGTAGAACTTTGAGTTGATGGTCTGACATTGAGTGAGTAACTCCCAGTGCACCACCACATAACTGTTGAGCAGAGCAACAAGCATGCTCCTGGTGCTCCTGATCTGACCAGTCTGACCAGGCTCCTTGGGAAACCGCGTTCTTCTCTACTGTAAAAACTGCTGTTTCTTCTCTTGGTGGTAGCCGCAGTCCCACCTATTACTACCACTGAGGATCCTCCACATGAAGGTTGGCTCATCCTGGCAGGTGGCTGACACAGAATAAGATGTTTGCTCTCTGCTTCAGTTTTGATGCTCACACAGAAACTGCAAGGTGTCTACAAAACTGTGTCTAACACAGGGTTGTGATGTTGATATTACAGTGACAAAAAACATCCTAACTCATGACTACTTGTGCCACTCCAAGAACAGTCTTGGATCTTTTTGATCAGCCCTCAAACACAGAACAACAGCATAAAGCTTAATAATTAGGTTTTCAACCTTAGCTAGCTTTAAAAACAACCCATAAATGTTACTACAAACTTAAAGTAATTGCAAATTGTGAGCTTTTTTAAGTCATTAGTATTGCCATTGTGTTAAGCTTTCACTCACCTAGGTCTAACAGAAACAAGTTAATTTAGCTCTCTTCATCCATCCATCCATTTTCTATACACCGCTTAATCCTCACTAGGGTTACGGGGGGCTGGAGCCTATCCCAGCCGACTCAGGGTGAAGGCAGGGGACACCCTGGACAGGTCACCAGTCTATCACAGGGCTACATTTTTTATAATCACAAAATAACCTCAACATGAATTTGGGCTGTGTGGGAGGAAGCCGGAGAACCCAGAGAGAACCCACGCTGCACGGGGAGAACATGTAAACTCCCCACAGAAAGAATTACTGAAGTCCAGATCTTGTGACCTCATACCTGGCTATGAACACAGGAACATGTGGTTGATTTGCAGCCTACAGATTACATGTGGGAAGTATCAAATTCAGAGTGACTTGTTGTTGGTCACCAGAGTCTGATTCACCCCTGATGATGTGCTGCTGATCAGAGATGGGGACTTGAGTTTGCGACTCGGACTCGAGTTGCACTGAAGTCGCACACAGAGAGACTTCAGATTTGACTTGGACTCGTGTTTTGGGACTCGTGAACAATCATTATGTTTTCTTTTTTCCTTTCCTTTCTTTTCGTTCTTTTTTATTTTGGCATATCAAAATTGGGAAAACTCTCAAATGTCTGACAACCTTAAAACCCCTTACCATTCCTAAGTCCCTCCGGTGGGACGTGACCACTTTCCAAAAACATTAAAGCCATTTGTGCACGCTTCACAATCACGTTTCCCGACAATATACACATCAAATGAAAGCTCAGAGTCTCCTCTTTCCAATGATATAAACGTTTCTGACATGCAGCAACCACAGCGTTGACACAAAGAGCTTTTTGTACAGAAAAGCAAAATATTAAAATTCAACTTTTCTTACTTTTGAAGGCTCTCTGCAGCTCAAACATCAGTCATTCCTCACCAGCTTGGTCTCATTCTGTCCGGACAGAACCAGTGAACATAATCCAGTAAAATAATTTGGTCTGTAACACGGATTAGAGCCTCAAAGGCACAAATTCTGCAGTAATGTCTTCCCAGCTTGAGATCAGCTCTGGCTGTTTTATTCATTTCTTCTGGCAAAATCAGGCTGAATCTATTTTAGATCGCGCTGAAAGCGCTACAGGCAGCTAGCGGAGGTATTAGCTTTTGATTGACACCTAGTTTGGCCAATAGGAGGACTTTGGGGGGTGAGTGACAGCCCGAAGAGCCAATGGAGTGTCTTAGACAGTCAGTCCGGGTACGCACAAGTTCCACCCTTGTAGATTCAACCAGTCGGGTTGCAGACACTCTCTGACGCTGCAAACTTGTAGCCAATGAGCAGACGAACACGTGGATGTGTCGGAAGGCAGGATTCCTTGTGTGTGTCGGCTGTGGGATACGCGAGAAGCGGCTCATAACAAGTTGGGCAGAAAGTGTGCGAAATGCTGCAGTCCTCTGTCTTCTTTGTTTTGGGATAGCTTTGGAGCAAAAAAAAAAAAAAAAAACGGCAACACGTACAGAAAAGAGAAAATACACAACAGGGAAGTCATGGAGGCTGCACAAGTCGAGACAGCAGCATATCTGTGTGTTTTCTTCAAACAGAGGCTGTTATAACGAGCGGCTCATAGAAGACAAGTGAGTCTCGTAGTGCTGAGAATATATGTACAGTTTGAGTTATACAGTAAATATACAGTTTGCAATATTTGTTGTTAGTGTGAATTGTAAATATATATTTAAACTTGCCCATAACACTTGTTTCGATATGGTCTTATTATAGCTTTTTATGAAAAACATACATTTTATTTAGTTTTTATGATGTAATATGAATTTCTATAACTAATAGTGTGACTCTGTGTCCAGATATGGATTCCTCTGGGTATAAGCTTTCAATAGAGCCCTCACTGATGTCTGTAGGTTCAAGCATTCAAAAGATTTTGCACTTTTTCCTGACATGTTCAGTGGTGTCCAATTTGGATAGATGTGGATAAAACAGAAGTCCCTCAATAAAACGCATGGACATACCAGCATAAAACCTGGTGTCAGATTATCAGTTTACAGATATTGTTTTCAAATTTGAAATATGAGAGCAATACAAGTTTTTCTATTGGCACACAGTGTGTTTTAGCTCCCACCACCTAATGCTGCTTTATGCTCCTTTATTTTCAAGAAAAAACGTAGGCGAGGATCAAAAAAACATATATTTTTCTGTGATTATTGAAATGGAAAACCTTTTTACTGGTAGCACCTGGAATGATTCTGATTGCTCTGGCTAAAACTACAGAGTGTTATCTTTACAACAAAAGTCAACCTTTATATACACTCCATAAGAGTCAATAACAGCATTCATTTTAATTTGGAGATGTCATTTTACAGGCGGTTGCATTGAAATGACCGACTGCCTAGGTGTCTGGAAGAGGCATTCCAAAGTCTTCGCGAGGCTCTATCTTGTGGCTATGAGAGTGCTCGCTGTTCCTGCCACCAGTGCACAAGTGGAGAGGCTATTCAGTCACAGAGGCCTAATAATGCGCCCTCACCGAACCAGGTTTAGTGCAAGGACATTGTCCAGCTTGATCTTTTTGAAATGTCACCATTCTGTTGCCTGATACTTTTCTAGGTCTTACAGTAGGCCTCTGGAAGACACCTACAAGCTTGTTCATGTTTAGCCAGTGTATTAAGAGGAAAATAAGAGAAACCATTCTGATCTTATTGGAGGTTTATTATTGTTAAATATTTTGTTCTCGGCAAAACAACATTGTTGATTGTTTCCACAAAAAGTTACTGTTTCATTAGTAAACAAGTCCAGACAGCCAATAAGTCCAATGATGTTCCTTTTTGAGTTTTACTTTTATGCAAGCAATCATTTTTGTCCTGCAAAGAAAGGTGCCTTTTGGAACAAAACTGGTCGTGTTTTCATATCACCAGTTTATAGACTTACAGTATTTTTCAGATAATGTGGCAGCAATAGTTTTGCTTTTTTTTTTTTGTGAACAATTTTTTTTATTGCAAATGGCACAGAAGTAACACATACAAGTGTTTAAAGTACTTTTAAGTGTTTTGTTTACAAGTTGTTTGCATTTAGCTACAGTGTGGTGTTTTGCACTAATCAGAAGGATGTTAATTAGCCTACAATGCCTTTGACTGGGTGAGGTGTAACATTTTCTACATGTTTGTTCTTACTGTGGTCCGACTGAGCCTGCACAATAGGGGGCAGGATATATTGTAACTGTATGTTCACGTGGGAAGAATACAGTTTCCTTTAAAGGAAATCATTCAAAACAGACTTGTGAACATCTCTGCTGCTGATGCAGGAGGACATCACAATAGTCCAGTCAGTGAGTCTGTATGACTTAATGGTAAAGAAAAACTGGTGTGTTTGTAAAACATCAGTGTGAATATAAGCCAGTCCAGAACTAAAATGCAACAATGCATCTTTTGTTCCCCCTTGATCCCGAACAAATGCACCCAACACTATTACAAAAAATATTTCAATCGAAGCTTCGGAAGGATTTAATCCATTTTCCTGTCTTAGACTGTGGTCTTTGTTCGGGTTCAAAGCAAAACTCTGACTTTCAGCATTTTTCTTTGGATCCAATAAATATGAGAAAAACAGTCCTTTGCGATTCTCTCCTACTTGGATTAAATATATTTTAACTATTTAGAATGATTTATTATGTATTTTTGCATAAGTAGAAAAAATAAACAAATAAAACTTTTCCAACAAGATGAGCACCAAAGCATTTCGTCATCTCAGAGAGTGTTGTTGGAAAGGAGTCATCACAACCAAGGCCATCTACACTGAACAAAAATATAAACACCCCATGTCAAATACTGTTGCCATGTGGAGTTAACAACTGTAAATGAGCATTTGCTGACATTTTATTGCACAAAAGTAATATTTCTCTTGATTTGTGTGTAATTTTTAATCCAACTTGCTGTCAGTGAGCATCACTCAGTGAGTTGTTTTTTTACTCAGTGCATGGATGGGGCATGTCCAGTGGGTGATCAGACAAAATGGGCAACAGCGGGACAATCCTTGGGCTAGGGACAATAAAAGGCCACCCCAAAATGTCAAATTTTGTCACAAGTCATAATGCCTCAGATGTCGCAAGTTATGCGGGAGCGTGCCATTGGCATGTTGGATGCAGGGATGTCCACCAGAGCAGTAGCTGCACGGCGTAAGAACCAACTCGCATGGGCGAAAGCACATGTCCGATGGCCC
>NW_007577910.1:93508-95047 GCF_000690725.1 Stegastes partitus
CCACCATAGACAATCTGATCAACTCCATGCAAAGAAGATGTGTTGCTCTGAGAGATGCAGCTGGTGGACACACAAGATACTGAAAAATCAAATTCCTCAACCTGACCTCTATCATGTGCAAAGGACTGTTAATCTGCTACAAATGGCCATACCACGATATTATCAATGCCGATATGGAGATCAGTAATTACTGAAAATATATTTTGAGTGTCTATATATTGTGTAACCCAAATGTTCATAAAACTCTTATATTTGACATGGGGCATTTATATTTTTGTTCATTGTATATTTAGGCCAAGATTGATTTACATTTTGGAGAAACTAGTCCTGCTCATGTTAGCCTGACGTAGACTGGCTCTTTGTTGAAATACAGCGACTCCTACATCTGTTCTTCAACACAGAAGACAAGTTAGTGCCTCATCTGTAGAGTTACAGTAATTTTTTAATGAGCAATAGATTACATTTTTCAAGTAACATCCCCAATACTGCTGACAAGCCAGTGAACCATAGGATTGTTATTTAAAAACAAACAAACAAACTCCTTCTGAGGTGTTTAGACCCACAAATGGATGCTTTAATGAATTTGCTGAGTCTCAGTTGTGCAGTAAAAAGGCATGTGTATTTCTTGTAACATTTTAGTGTACCTGTCAATATACACAAACAGAAAACACGCCCCTGTAAGTAAGGATTTGTTTATTCAATTAAAGGACGAGGCGACGCATGATCAATTCTGATCATGTATCATTAGTGCCATGGATGAGCTCAGTGTCTTATCCATTTTCTCAGTGGATAGCTGCATGATTTGTAGCCTCTATGCACTTCTCTTTGCTCATCTATGCCCTAATGAAAATTGTTCATAATGATGGAGTCTCCCAGATTAAACCTTAGATGGAACGCAGTTCATTCAGAAAGTTATCTGGTCTGGGAAAAGAACGTGTTGAGCAGCAGATACATGGGAACGGTACGTGTCGAAATGAAAAAGAGGAATTAGAGAGAGAGTGGGATGAAAGGAAGCAGAGAGGGTGATAAATTTGCACCAGGAATAAGTGTCTAAAAAGCTGCCATGTTTTATGAAATGCGCCCATAAGCTACACTAAGTGAAATGCATTAAAGACGTTGTGATTTGCCTCTGAGACCATTAATAAGGTAAAATACACGCATGGCTAATTTATTAACACACTCCTCTTGACATTCATTACCACTGAGGCAGCAGCCCTCAGTTCCACCGGTGTGCCTCAAACACATGCACGCACACACACACACACACACACACACACACACACACACAAACACACACACACACGCACACATGGAGGAGGTTCAGGACAGGCCTGGTTTGAGTGATACACCTTGGGCTCTTTGCAGTTAAAAGTGTCATCGTAATCGATTGTTGGAGCGGAAAGACAAACTGGAAACTGTCCAAATTACAAATTGAACGGAGAATCCTCTTAGCCAAAACGTTCAACGTTTTACCAAACAATTAATTTTAATGAGCCGACTGTCCATTGTGCAGAGAAGCCCACCCATTCCTCCTCTCTC
>NW_007577910.1:95149-112732 GCF_000690725.1 Stegastes partitus
TCTCCTTCTCTTCCTCTGACTCACTGAAACAGTGAAAACTTGCTGATAGGGGTGGAACAGTAAAACAGATTGGAACGTCTCTTTTCTCCCATAACTATTTGGCTGACCAGAGGCTGACCTCACTATTATCACTCAACATGCGACAGGGGAAACTGCCAGACCAATTTAGAACTTAGAGATGCTCTGCACAGTGACTCTGGACCTGTGGTCGATGTTCTTTATTTGGGAATAGATAGAAATCTATTCATCTATTCAAACGTATTCATTCTAGACTTTTATACTGAGTTAAATACATTTTCTGAGAAGTTGGTGTATTTTTGGTTCCAAATGCATGACAAATGTCCCTCTTTTTATTTAAATAAATAAATAAAGAAATAAAAAATCTTCAAAAATAAAAAACAATACCTGTCACCTAAACCAAATGGCCTGGGGTCCACAGGACCTCAACAGTCCTGAAAAGGGTTAAACAGCATCCAATAATCCAACAAAATAATATTATTGTACAAAGGTGTTCCTTTTGCTCCAGTCACATTTGTAATTGTTGCGGGCTCATTTCTCACTGCAAAATAAAGTCTTGCACTCTATGGAAACAACACAACAATGGCTAGAAGTAGAGAGAACTCAAAAATGTATTCTGTGCAGTATAGCAAAGTCATGAATATCAATTAAAAAATTAAGAAAAAATTTTTTTGATTATGTTTTATTTAAAAAAATGACAAAAACGTGGAATCAACACGTTCAACATATTTCCAAGACTCCACAGGTGTTCTCAATGCTGACATGGTGGTTATACAGTTAAAGTCTGCCAAGTTTAGCCAAAAAATAAATAAATTTTAAAAATCCCTGTATTTTTGTCACGTATTGTTGGTCACAGCTAAGTCACGAACGGCTTTGTGGTTGCACTTAGGAGCGCATAACATTTTGAACTTACAGAATCTGTTTTGTGAAGTGAATTTTTACATGACATGCAGAATAAAATGATCTTGATGGAATATCTGGATTACATGCTTAGATTTGGTTATTTTTCCTGGAATCGCATGTCGCACATTATTAAGGACCAATGGAAAGTTGAAACCCTGAAGAATCTTCCTATTTTAACAGTTTCTGGCTCTGATAAACGGTAGAATTTTGCCAATTTTTTTTTTAAAAATAATATGCTTTGGGGGTTTGGAGGGTTAAGAATAGGGAAGTTAACTACGCTGTTAAACCTTGAAACATTGTGGTTATGTTTAACATAAAGGGCAATGTTAATTTGATCCTCTCTGTAACAGTATTTTTGTCTACTTCATGAAAGTCTGATGTACTACTTGCCCATTCACCACCCTGACCTCCACACCTAATTACCACTCCGGTGTACATACTGTAAAGGGCACACTATTTCATGCACTGGCACTTACATCAAAGTGTGAGGTGCAGAATCATCTAATATGAATGGTTTAACATGAACAGCACTGGGTTGACGAAGGTAGTACCTGATGTAATGAAATGACCATTTATATCCATTATATTGTCTAGGTGATAATTTTAATATGTTTACTCTGTAGCTCTTAGGAAATGAGGTTGCAATTTATGGAGCAATCCCAGAATTAGTGCTTACAGACTTAAAACGATTGTGTTTGTTCCAATAGGACTATTATTGGAAAACTTCCTCAGAGGGCCATTCACTTATTCTCACTAATATAGTATAGTAGCATTACAAGAATGTTGGTTGATATTTAACTATAAAAGTTGCAGTAACAGGTGCATTAAGAAATAAACCCACTTAAATATATGATGACCTTGTATTCACTCTTCGACCATGATTTATATATTCTGTTTGTACACACACACACACACACACACACACACTCCACTGACACATACACTTTGCATTTCAGCAGCTGAAGCAGATTTGTTCAAAGCTGGATGAACAGCGGAGCCAAATTGCTGACAGCTGTTCGGATATCAGAGCCTCACTACCGCCGCCACCCTTCTTCTCCTCTGCTCTCATAACCAGCCCTCTCACCCTGCATGCACCCCTCTCGTAACTACACACACACACACACACACCTACACACCTACACACACACACACACACACACACACACACATCTGTCTATTCACCCTACTCTGCTGTCCTGCTCTGCTCCCCTCCTGGCCCCTGCACCCACTGACACAGAGTATTGTATCACTACATTACTACGCCGCTGTTGCCAGGGGGCTAACATGCACATGCACACATACACACAATTACATGCAAGTTTGTTTCAAAATTGCGTGGCCCAATTTAATCCCAATTGAGAGGATGTTAACATCTATAATTGTGAAATATTGGCTTTAATTTCAAATGAATTAATTTCTATGTAGCGCTTCACAAGCCCATGGAAGCCTCCTCAGCGTCGCACATTTGCATGTTGACACTGCGGAGACGGAGGCAGCCTGCTTCTGTGACTTCAGGCCAAAACATATTCTAATATAGATGTGACATTAGCAAAGTTCCAGTTTATTAATTTACAGGGCGACTGTGGAGAGGAGTATTTCTCAACAAATGCTGGAGGCTGCTGCTCAACAGTGAAACATTTACTACTTTAAAGTGAAAAGCCTGAAAGATAATGACCCTATTAAAATCAAATCAGGAGGCTCGGGTGGCGTTGAAATGGCTCACTTGTGTCTGTCCGATCTGGTGTTCCCGCTGGGGGTTTATGAGCTGGAGAGGCCGAGTCCAGGCCCGGTCCAGTCCTGGTGATCAGCTGCGTATCGATGCAGACCTCAGGGTCATACAGACAGGAATTAATCAATCAATATGCTCACAGGCATGTGTTTGTGTTTGCATTTCTTGTGTGTGTGTGTGTGTGTGTGTGTGTGTGTGTGTGTGTGTGGCGGTAAAGACAGGAGGAGTGCTGCTGAGGCTCATTAGGGAATGTAAAGCGGCTCATACTGCTTGATTCAGCAATATTGGCAATCTGGATGGGATGCCAGGGGAAAATGGACAGCAACTGTGGTTTATTTATGAAGTTCGGGAAGAAAAGTGTCTCCTTTGAAGACTCTCAAACACATATGGAAATTTGACTTTTTGTAGCAATGTTCCACATACTGAGGAAAACACACAAGGGCAGTGACTTCAGTAATTTCACTGATGACTTTTACTCACTAAAGCCCTTTTCAGACATGAACTTTTTTCTGTGACTGAATGTGGCGGCTTCATGTCTGAATGAGCACCCCGGAACCTTTTTGTAAAAGTTGAGACACACAAGTACTTCGAGTTGTGTAAAACGATTTAGGTGAGGTTTTCTTTTTGCCACATTTCAGCACCAATATTCGTCCAGTAGCCTCACCGAGTGCCAAAATCACAACGTACTAATTCACTTTGCTCTATAATCACATTTATTACAAACCTAAATGTCTATAATAAAATTTTACTGCAGTAATAACAGTGACTAACAGCTCAGATTAATTATATTTAACAAACATGAATGAAATCTGGATGTTTTACATATTAGGGATTAAACCTCCTCCCAAATGATAATATTACTTTACCATACTATAATATACAGTTGAAACCACAAGTTTACATATACTGTGTAAAAAGACATAAAACCTTTTTTTCCCCCTCATTATTTGACATTAAATCAGACTAAATTTTTTCTGTTTTAGGTCAGTTAGGACTACCAAAATTCTGTCTATTTGCTAAATGCCAAATAATGAGAGAATTTTTTACAGATTTTTTTTTTTTAAATTACTTTCTTCAAAGTCAGAAGTTTACATACACTAAGATGATTGTGCCTTTAAACAATGTGGGATGCCCAGATGATGATGTTATGGCTTTGGAAGCTTTTGATTGGTTAACTGACAAGGCGGCTTACAAACCTGACACCAGGGAGGAGGAATGGGCCAGAATACCAGCAAACTATTGTGAGAAGCTTGTGGAAGGAAACCCAAAACATTTGACCCAAGTCATGCAGTTTAAAGGCAATGCTACAAAATACTAAGGAAATGTGTGTAAACTTCTGACTCTGAAGTAAGTAATAAAACATGCTCTAAAACAAAATTCTGTCTCTCATTATTCTGGCGTTTAGCAAATAGAAATAATTCTGGTAGTCCTAACTGACCTAAAACAAGAAAGGTTTAGTCATATTTAATGTCAGACAGTGAGAGAAAAAAAGGTCCTGTGTCTTTTTATACAGTGTATGGAAACTTTGGGTTTCAACTGTATATTATGAGCTAACATTTTGACCCTATGAAAAGGTGCTGAAGTTGAGTTTGTTGCTTGCAGCTGTTTGATAAATTTAGAGGAAAGACTCCACCAAACAACTGCAACCTCAAACAGCAGCAGGGTTCATATGAGTGTCTCCAAAGAGACGCTGTATGCATTTGTGCAGAACAACCATGACAGCAGTAAGAACTTATATTTATATATATTATCCCAGACATTGAGATAGGATCTCAGACCTCAGACTGGTGAGCTGTCACACCAGCCTGGTATCAATAAAAGGCATGTTCTTAACTGACTTGGCATGTTACTGTGTTTAATTACACGCATGTAGTTGCGCTGATGAGCTCAAAAAGTGCAGAGAGACATGCAAAACATGCCAGAGGGCATCTGCCACAGGAGCTGTTGATTCAGTTCTACACTGCCGACATCCAAGCTGTCCTGTGAAGCTCTGTCACTGTGTGGTTTGGAGCAGTCACACTGCAGGACAGAAACAGACTGCAGTGCACAGTCAGAACAGCCGAGAAGATCATCGCAGCCCCCCTGCCCTCTGTCCAGGAGCTGCACTCCAATAGAACCAGGAAGAGGGCAGGGAACATCATCACAGACCCCACTTATCCTGGTCAAGAACTGTTCTCTCTCCTCCCCTCCGGCAGGCGATACAGTCCTGCAGACTAAAACCACCAGACATAATAACAGTTTTTACCCCACTGCCATAACTCTACTGAACAGCTGAGTCATTCTCAGCCAAAATTGTTATTTGCACTAATGTACATATACATTTTCTGCTCAGATGTGTAAATTCTTATATATATTTGTCTTATTAGCTTGTTTATTTTATTATTATTTATTGTATTTTATTCTTTTCTTTCTGTAGCTCTTTTACTTTTTTTTTTATTAATTAAAAAAAGAAAAAAAAAATCCTATTTCTATTATTCCTGCAAATTTCTAGGGCGACACCAACAGCCGAAACCAAATTCCTTGTACGTTGTGTACGTACTTGGCCATTAAAGCTGATTCTGATTCTGATACAGAACTCTGTAATGCCTTGTGGGTCCCACACAGAGTCACAGTTTATAAGCTGCAGTTAAATCATTTGTTACATAGCAGCCATACTCAGGTTGAGTCCTGAGCTTCGTGTCTGAATGTGTCTGAATGAAGGTGGGAAGAACAATGAATCTATGTTTTAATGACTGAATGCCATGACCTGTGTCTGAAGAAACAGTTGAGCATGCATGTGCGCATTGTGTTAATTGTCCACATGAATAACACAAATATGCAAGCTACAGCACAGCTAAACTGCAAAATGAGACATCAGATGACAAACCAGACCCGTCCCCCGGTAAAATCATGGTTTACATTAAAGTCACAGCAGGTGATAGCATCATCCTTTTTTTCTGTAACTGTACCACCTGTATCCTGTTGGGTCATTGGGTAGTCAGGATCTTAGTCTTTTTAAAAAATAAAAAATAAAAAATCTTGTTTTTTTTTTTATGGCCTTTATTTGATAGGACAGTTGAAAGAGAGACAGGAAAGTGGGGGAAGGGGTTGCAGCAAAGGGCCGTGAGCAGGATTCGACCCCTGGCCGCTGCATCAGAGACTATAGCCCCTGTACATGGGTCGCCAGCTCAACCAGGTGAGCTAAAGTGGCGGCCAGAAATCTTGTGTTTTTGATCGGGAGAAATATATTATGTCTCAACTATATTATGTCTCAACATTCTGTTATCCTGTATGCTGTTTTAAAAAAGGTTTGAACGTCGTCATCAATCGATAGGAAAGTTGTGAGTGGGATCATTTTAATTTCGCTGTACTTTGTGTATGATGACAATAAAAGCATTCTATTCTATAAACCTATTATCTAGAGGATAGAAAATGTCACTGATCTTCTTGTCCAGCCTATTTCTTCTTTAGATGTAGCTTAGCTTGTTTAATCATCAATTTTTTTTTTTTTGTTTTAAGGTCTGAAAATGCCCTCATCTCTCTCTCTCACTGCACTGATCTTTATTTGTCTGAAATTATCAGCTCTTGAGATATCCCAAAAGAACTGGATTGGCTTACATATGAGCCTGCACAATGTTAGTCTGACTAACCGGATGCAGGATGTGGGCATAAGCCCCTCTCCTGTCTGTGTGTTAACGTTTAAAGTTCAATTTTGCTGAGGATTTATTGTATTCATTGTATTTTTCTGCTGCTTTAGGTGGGTACACTCCCACTCAAACCAATATTTGCCCAATCATAGTTTCCCTAAGCCGACCAGCAAGTTAGCTTGAATCAATGCATTCAGGGCTGTTATTGGTGTACTATTTGCTATCCAGAAGTTTCTCAAGAATTTTGGAAATTTAGGGTAAATTTGATTTGGTGAAAAAAAAAGAAAGTAAACCAATAGATCATGGCCAACTCCTTTCAGCAGGGGCTAAAAACAGGCTGCTCTAAAATAATCTGGAGACATCTAGAACAAAGGGAGTCGTATAAAATACCTATCTCCCCATTATTTCTCAATTTAGCTGGAATGATGATAACCAGGTGACTGGATGAGGGTTTCATTTGGGACACATGTCAGAGAGAGTTTCCATATCAGCTGGTTGGAAGGTGTCTGCTAAATGAAGACTTGGGTAAGAAAAATGAAGAATCACGGGAGGGCCAGACAGGTAATATTTTTTCCAATCTGGTGAATTTTGAGATGTTTCTCACAGTTCGCACCAGATGCAGTAGAGGGCCTAGTGGTGGGAGGTTTGACAACCTGATTAGTGATTGTACATAAAAATTTGGAAATGTGCTGATTAGTGGTTATTACTTCACAGAATTATTGGTCTCTTGCCTCTTTTTATTTTAGATTATAAATGACCAACATTCTGTTATCTTGCATGTCGTTTTAAAAAAGGTTTGAATGTCGTCATCAATCGCTTGGAAAGTTGTGAGTCGGATAACAAAGTCCAGTTGAGATGTGATTACATTTTTCTGCTTACCTGAAATTTTGTGGTAGATTTACACGTCTTTGGTTGAGTCTCTAACAGAGTCCATCCACCGATCCATTTTCTTCTGCTTGCAACGGAGATGGGTCATGGTGGTGACAAGCTATGTAGGGTCTTCTTGATGTGCCTCTCTTCAGCAATGTTTTCCAGCTCCTCCTGCAAAATTCCAAGGTTTTCCCTGGCCAGATTAGATGTGTAATCCCTGAAGCGAGGGTCTGTCCCAGGGTCTCAATAGAAAAGTGTCCAGGAAGCATCCTAATCAGATAACTCAACTTGCTCCTTTTGGTGCAAAGGATCAGCTACTCTACTCCTTCTGGATGTCCGAGCTCCACACCTTATGTCCACGGCTGAGCCCAACAAACCATAAGTGAAATTTGGAATGCAGATCTCATGGTAAATCAAGAGCTTCACCTTCTGTTTCAGCTCCCTCTTCACCATGATGGTCCAGTACAACGCCTGCATTACTGTTGAAGCTGCACCAGTCTGTGTGTTCACCTCTCGTTCCATTTTCCCATCAATCAGGATCAGAAACAATCAGAAATCCTTAAACTACTTCACTCGGGGCAGTAACTAACCCATAACCCTGAGGGAGCAGTCCACTGGTTTCTGGCAGAGAGTCATGTCCTTTAACAGAGTGTCAAATAAAATACATCGGTGATCAGTGGTCCCAAGATCCATCTATCCATTATCTGTACACCTCTTAATCCTCACTTGGGTTGTAGGGGGCTGGAGTCTATCCCAACTGACTCAGGGCGAAGGCAGGGGACACCCTGGGCAGGTCGCCAGTCTATTACAGGGCTACACTTAGAGACAGACAACCAAGCACACTCACATTCACACCTACGGACAATTTAGAATCACCAATTAACCTCAACATGTTTTTTGGACTGTGGGAGGAAGTTGGGGGACCTGGAGAGAACCCACGCCACACGGGGAGAACATGTAAACAGCACGCAGAGGGATCCTAGGTGTCCTATGTGGGACGCGAACCAGGGATCTTCGAGCTGCAAGGCAACAGTGCTAACCACCGAGCCACCATGCAGCCCCTTTGTGAGTCAGTATATGAGTATGTTTTTTTCCAAATCAAACTATTCAGTACACAGTAGCCTCTAGGTTTTTCAGCCTCCACTGTAAAACGCATCTTGTTAAACCATCTTCGTAAATGCAGGACAGTGAAGACCAAAGATATGACAGTTCATCCATGCTGTTTCCATCACAGGGACACACAGGCTTCCAGCACCTGCAGACATCAGCCTTCACAACCGTTTACCAGCTCTCTGTACACACACCCTGAGAGCCCCTTAATGCAGAGCAACCAGCGTGCAACAGTGTTCACTCAGGCCTTCTGTCAGAAAATGTTGATAAAATGGCATTTTCATCACTCTCAGTAGGAGCGCAAGGACATCCTTTGCACACAAGCACACACAGACATGCGCTCACATTCGCTCATCTACAGAATGCGCACATACACACATTTTGTATATGCAGCTATATAGACACATGCACATACACACACACACAATGTTGTCCCGCTCAACACATCACACCCATTCTGCTCAACACGTCCCATTTAATCTGATAGCTGGCTATAGGGAAATGTGGCAGGGAAATAATTAAAAAGTGTGTGGAGGAGAAAAAAAGGACAGAAGAGGAGAAGAAGGAAACATGACGGGACGAATAATAACAGCAACAACAGCGAAGTGGTCTTTTCTCATTTGCGGGAGAGTCTGAGGCAGCGAGCTCAACGACAACAGAACCAAAGAAAACGTTGAACGCGGGGACGACGGGCGGCATTTACATTCAGGCGGCAGGTTTTACAGCACGCTGCATAATGCTCACAGACCTACATTCAGGGAAAGCTGAAGAGAACAAATTCTAGGATCTCAGAGATCAACAGCTTTCCTTTATGTGAAACTGTTGTTGTGTTGTTTCTTCTTCTCTCTGGAAACTTTTACGAGTGAATTGCAGGCTGCTGGGACTCACCTGTGATTTTTTTCCCTTTGACCCAACATGCTCAACTGCAGTGAGAAATTCTGGGTATCTGATGAGCTTTTTGAAGGTCAAAGTAAATGGAAGGGAAGACCTAGTGGAATCGTGGACAGAGAACACAGAGATATATTGTTGCCAGAGCTGTAGAACATGAGTCCAGCCTCTGGACAGCTCACGTGTTCTGCAAGTCCAGGTTTCGCACCAGGAAAAAATGCATGAAAAAATGGAGAGGGGCAAATTTTTTTGCATAGTTAAATGTTAGATTATTATCCAGCTGGTGATGTTAGTGGCGTTTTAACTGTATCTAAACAAATTTCTTCACACAGATGGCTATGTTGCCGTCTAAACTTAATCTTGTTGATAGATTTAATGAAATTCATCAATTAACTCCAGCAACATAACACCAAACCAGACTTTTTTTTCCCAAATCAAACAACGTTTTGCAAATTTGCACTTAGAAAAGCTAATTGTGGCAAAGTTTTTGTTGGCATTAGTATTAAGTCCAGTACTAAATTTCCCACATAGAAAGTTAAAGGCAGTATCAGCAACAGGCTTACTATATATTTCAACAACTTTCCTCCACTAAAAAAAACAGGGTGACCAAACAACAATTTACGATGTTCCCCGAACGCCCCACATAACAGGCTGCGGTGGCTGCTGTTGGTGGCCGTGGAGCTCAGACTGGTGTGCGACCAAAAATGACTAACAAGAGAAAACTAGAGCGTTCCAATGTCAGATTTGTCCAAGATGAAACAGTGATTTTTTTCTCATGCAGTCTTTTCTGTGAGTGGAATAAACAGTGCACGTAGGTGCGCTCCACATTCCTAAGCATAAATACCGCAGTACACCGAAGTTATAAAAGCACTGTTTTCCACGACTGTGGTGCTGCTGATGGGACACAGTTGTACCGGCTTTCAGCGTGCAATAGTTTGTGCAAAACTTCCATGCATCCCGGGACTCAGTTTAATACATCTGTGATCGGACTTTGCGAAAAACAACACAAATCACCCCTTGTGTGTCCCATTCATTCATCAGTCTCAGTGGTCATGATAACCCCGCCCCCAGCCCCTGACTTACTCGGTGCTTAGCTCTGGCCCAGCAAAGAGCTGGTGCTTGCTAAGCACCAGTTTTGAGAGCCAGGCGGTGGAAACACAAAGAACTGGTGCTAAGTCAGGCACCAACACGGAACTAGCACTGGTTTGGTGGAAAAGGGATGTTACAGTGTACACGAGGATTCTCGTATACCTTCTGATATCCATCATTACTTTTGAAATAAAGCTTATGTTAAGGTTCATTTCTCCTGCTGCTGTATTCTCTCTGATATTCATATTCACACATTGACATTATCACTTCAGTCTCAAATCCAGTGTTTCTACTCTTTTTCAATGATGTATCTGCTCATTTTTCTCTGAGCCAATCAGTCCCAGGACCCCATTCTTTAAATACACTGTAATTCTGCCACTCTTCAGACTGCGGCTTGTGCATCACAGCTCCCCTACTGTTACCATAAATTCTATATCTAAATGACCTCAACCAACGATAACAGTAAAAGGCTAATTTGACATCAATGGACAGATAACACTAGAATGATTTGTTATTTCATAGTACAACAGTAATAGCAGACATTTACCTGCACTGACTTTTACTTTAAATAGTGTAAGTATACTTCCCCACATGTATTAGCGTACTTTAATGTGTTACATTTTCAGTGTAGAATTCACACTGTGATATTTACTTTCGCCTCAGTACTATACATGAAGGGAGGGGAGGGGCCACAGGGGCCATGGCCCCTGCTGGAGTCTGAGAGAGGGAGAAAGAGAGGGAGACAAGCAAGGGCTGGGGCTGGGGGATCATGACAGCATGTAGCTGTCCATCATTTTCTCTTCTAACTTGTTTTCAATGAAAATTAGACAACTTGAAAAACTGCAGCTGTCTGAAGTATTATACTGTCACTGTGACCAAATGTATGGACAAAAACACAAATGCTTGCATCAGCATTTTTTCCATTCTAAGTAACATTAGTACAAGTGCGAGTAGACATTTTAAAATGCTTGCACAACAGTGCATAGGATTTATTAGTTTCGTATACACACTTAAAAATATTTGAAAGTGAAGGTAGAAGTTAGTGGACCTGAAAACAAGTGATGCTGAGAGCAGATTTTTTTGTGTGTAGTTCAGCAGCATCATTTTAAAGATGAGAATGGGTATCGTTGTCTTTTTGTTTTTTTTTTCTTAAACGCAGAATATACAGGTCAGGCTCATCTAGTACCTGGCCTGATTATCAACCCAAATTAGCTACATTAATTACCGTCATCACAGTGCTGTCAGCACAGCTGGTCTCAGTCACTGGCTCCAGAGAATAAGGGTGGGATGGGGGTCACTGTGCAGTTTGATCGAATGAGAAACACTTAGCCATATGGTAGAACAAGAAAGAATCATAGTCCTGGTGATATTCGATCAAAATGCAACAGGTTTTACTGAGTTTACATCTCAGGACTTGTTATACTTGCACATTAATTCCTCTTGAGGCGGCTAAATTCTAAAAAATCGGCTGCAAATATACAGTTTCACATATATTTAAAGGGGCTCAGTGGTTAGCACTGTTGCCTTGCAGAAGATCCCCAGTTCGCGTCGCAGTTGGAACCATGCGTGGAGTTTGCATGTTCTCCCTGTGCAGCGTGGGTTCTCTCCGGGTTCTCCAGCTTCCTCCCACAGTCCAAAAACATGTTGAGGTTAATTGGTGATTCTAAATTGTCTGTAGGTGTGAATGTGAGTGTGCTTGTCTGTCTGTCTATGTAGCCCTGTGATACACTGGTGACCTGTTCAGGGTGTCCCCTGCCTTCACCCTGAGTCAGTTGGAACAGACTCAAACCCCCCCGACCCTAGTGAGGATTAAGCGGTGTATAGATAACAGATGGATGAATGTATATTTAAGGTGATTATCACTTAAACAGGAGGAAATAGTGCAATTACTAGAGGTTGAAAAACTAGTGTATGCATCTATGGTGATGAAGGGCACAGGAAAATATGAAGCTCCATAAGTTACTTTATATGTTACTTTACATCTTAGCTTGCTTAGCGTTCATTAACACTAAGAAAAAAACTTGCAGGGTTGCCCTTTTGCATGATCCAAATAATTCGGGAAAACTTTAAATTCACTGTGTAGTAGGTTGCTTGCCCACATGTGGTTGTTATCATTTCCCAAAGTGAAGGCGGATTTTGAAAAAAATGGTAACATACAGATAGCAGAAGTGGAGGAAAGAATCATGTGAAATGCACGTTTGTTGTATTTTACGTCATATGTTACGATGTATGCTGTGATATATACACAACAATACATTAGGTCTACTTTTGTACATTATTCTGTACTCTGTATGTTACATCACTGATTACACAAAGTGTTTCACTGTATGTTATTCACTACATTATGTCCTATGGTATGACACACAGTGCTCAGCATAAATCAGTACAATATAACTGAATTCACAGGTGTACTGCTCTGTATTGAAAGAGAAGATGCTACCATCACTCCGTGCCCTTGGTTGTTGTCCACTTTTCCAGCATGGCAGTGATCCAAAAATGCACATCCATGGCCACAGTTGCATTTCTGAAGAAGAACAAGGTGAAAGTGATTCAGTGGCCAAATATGTCTCCTGATCTGAACCTAGTCAAACACCTATGGGTAAATCTGTAGAGAAAAGTTGAGCATCCAGGCTCTAAAAGAGGTCGATCTTGAAGAGTGGAAAAAGAAAGATGTTAGATTAGATTAGATAGAACTTTATTGATGTTGCATTATGTCCCCAAGTTGTTCATTCCATGCCTAGAAGACCTAGTGCTGTCCTTAAAAATCACGGAAGTCATATAAAATACTAGACATAGTAGTTTTTGTTGTGAAGTGTTTTTATTTTTACATCAACTAATTTGAGTAAAACTGAAGATTATATAATCTAAGTTATATTATTAACCTTACTTTCATGTTATAAGTTAAACAAATGCTCCACAAAACTCAGATTTGTCAAAATGTTGGAAACTGGTGTTCATTGAGATATTGATTAAAATCATACTTTTTAAATGACCTGTACTAATTTATGCTGAGCACTGTATGTTATATTGTATGTTGCTCAAATCATTTGGGCTACTTGGTCCATTACTCTGTACATTGCATCTTATGTTACTCTGCAGGTTTCATCATATGTTATGACATATGTTACACTACACTATGTGTCTTATGTTATTCAGTGCATTCAGCCTACTTTGTCTTGTGTTACAGTGTAAGTTCCAATGTATGCTACTCGATACATTATGGCCTACTGTATGTTCTTGATGTGATATTTGAAATGATACTGGATACATTACTGCGTATGTTACTCTTTATATTACTCCCCATGTTAGTTACATTACTTGGTTTACAAACACTACACTATATATTGTTTAATACATTACTCCCTGTGTTCCTCAATATTTTACTTGTTACATTGAATTTTACCCATTTTGTCACTCAAACGTTAAGCGTACTTGGTTCATTCTGTATGTTAGAATTTGTGTTACTCCACGTTACTTGATGCATAACTCCGTATGTTACTTCATGTGAGGTTTCAGATAACAGGGCAATGTTTTTATTGCTGAGGTTACAGGAGCACTGTGTGCTGTGGTTTAATGCTGCTCTCGCTCTTCTATAAAGAAGACTGTTATATCTACGGTGTGGGGACAAACTGAAGAGTGAATGTACAAGATGTTGACACTGGTGCTCAGCCAGTGTTGAAATAACATCAAATCTAATAACACAAATATAAAGCGATCCGAGGTAACTGTTCCATTTAAACAAACGGTGCAATAAATCCATAGAATAATAGAGTGGGAGACTAGATGGAGACAGGTGTGAGGGGAGTGTATGTGTACTGACAGGCCACCGTCCTGCTGTTACCTAACATTAAGGTGACATTGTCCCTGGCAGGGCATCCCAGAGGCCTCTACCCACCATCCCAACACATCTCAGCTGCTTTCCCCTTTAAAATCCCCGCCCGTGTCCCTGCATGGCTCCACTGTTTGGGTCTTTCTTTAGCCCTGGCCGTTCAGCGGCCTGCATTGGCAGTCTGTCTTTAGTACTGGCTATTCAAGGACGCATTGGCAGGCAACTTTACTGTTCCAGCATGGCGAAGGCCCTGACAACAGCAGACTATGCCAGCTGTTGCCACCTTTATATACAGCAATATGTCATCTCCTTTCTCAGCTTGTCTCATCTGTCTCTCCCCTCCCGACCAGCATTCCTTCTCTTTCTCTCGCCTGCTCGCTCTGTCTGTTTTATCTGTCTGTCTCTGTCATCTCGTGCTAAGTTCTGTCTCTTCGGGTTGTCTATGTTAATCTGTCTGTTTATCCATCGGTCTTCTCCCTCACACTTTTTGGTTTCCTTCTTCCTCACTTTCTTCGACCTTTGCTCTTTTCTTTCTCCCTCGCTCGCTCTCCTTCTCTCTCCCTTGCTGATTATGGCATCCCCTTTGAGGCAGCACAGTGTGTCTCCGCACCCTGACAGCCTGCACACACCCTGAGTATTAAACGGCAGCCAGGAACCAGGAGATGAATGTACATCGCTCCAGATTAATGAAGTGATTTTCAGGACAGTCCATATTACTGACAGAATCCTCAAATCACATGCACGAAACTACACACACATATGCAGAAGCACATTCTTGCTCAGGACTAGTTTAAGCACACGCATCTAGACACACACACACACACACACTCCGGCTGCTTGCCGATGAAGGATAGACCTGTGTGTTAGGACAGGGCTGGGGGTGGGAATAAAGCTATGAGGAATATGAGTGATAAGACATCCACCATAATCATTCTCTGCTATTCATTCACCCTCCCCCGCCACTCCCTCTCACCTCTGCATCTCCCCATCAACTCATCTCCTGCGTTTTATTACCAGGGGGTTTTCAAACTTTTTTTTTCTCTCAGGGGGACTGTATTTTCTCTCCAAGTTTCCCCTCCAGTGCTTTTGCTGACTGTGGTGCAGATTCTACATTATAAGCTAATGTAACAAAATATTACACTGCTGTTTTTTTGTTTTTTTTTTCAGAGAAGTGACCTACTGTGTCTTGAGGAAGGAATTGGCAGCATCACACGGCTAATAGCTTTGGATACTAATTTTGCAATAATTTGAGGAGGGTTTTAAATCTTTTTGGTGACTCAGGTCTGGACCCAGGCCCAGACTTTGAAAAATGGCACTCTAATGTATGTCAGTCAGATATGTTTTTACACAACCATGATGTTTAATTGGTCTGCTTTTTTCCCCACAAACAGCCTGTCGGTGACTCATACATCAATTCCCAGGGGATGCTTGCATTGTCAATATCTCTAAGTGCCAAAAAGGGCCACAAATCTGACAGATATGATGATTTAAAAAATCCTGTAGTTTCTATTCAAATTATCCAGTGGCCAATTCGTTAGTCTTTACAGAACCATACAGATGTAAGGGCACATTTTAGCCCTCTAACTATAAATCTGTCATTTTTAGATGCAGGCTATACAGTTTCTTCCTACCGTTGCAGGCAGCCATTGGCTTCAATTCACTCCTGTACAGAAAAAAAAAAAAAAAATCAATTAGCAGACTCTTTCCTGAGTTGTGTATTCCATTACAGTGAACCTCTGCATAAATTTTTGTCAGTTACATTAATGCTACTAAGTACAGCAATGTAAGCACATATTTGAGAAGTATGCACTATGCTACCTCATAACAATAACTCAAGGAACGTTTAATGGCATCTCGAGACATACGGTGGCTTCCATTTGTCCAGATATTGCTGTCATATAAAGTATGCATAATTTGTAGAAAAGGAGGTACAATATGTAAATAAACTGATATTGTTCTTTAATCAGCAAGAGTGAGAAACAACTTTATCGACTTTTGGCTTTAATGAGTTAAGCTTTATCGACTTTGGCTTTAATGAGTTAAGCTCACTTAGTGAACACCATTTGTTTACAGCCAAAGCAACATGTGTTACATTTTGGAAGGATGGACAAGTAGCAGCTTCTTTTTCTTGCCTAAATGTAACTGGGTCTTTCTACAGAATCATTTTCAGAGTTTGGTTGGTGTGTTTACAGCTTCTACCTGGTTGCCACTGTGGCAGCTACTGTATGTTCAACATTGTTAATGCATGTTTCAAACATATTGCTGGACATTTTGGTTGGAGGAGCAGAGGTCCTCTACAAGCGCTTCAGACGGCGCAGACGAGGGAAGCGGGCCGGCGTTTTGGTGAGGCTCCGACAACGGGATGTTAGACCACTCTGCGAACCTCTGCTCCCTTTCCAGCAAGACTGAGGAACTGCTGCATCTGACACGGACGAACAGGGACTTCTCCAACTCTGCGGCTCTGTGTTTCACGGAAACCTGGCTGAACGGGACCATCCCGGACAGAGCGCTACATCTGCTGGGTTTCCAGGTGTTCCGAGCGGACTGCGTCACGGAGGCCACAGGGAAAACGAGAGGCAGCAGATTGTGTTTTTATGTGAATGAAGGTTGGTGCAGAGATGGGACAACTCTGAAGATGCTGTGCTGTCCCAACTTGGAAGCGCTCTTCATAAACAGCAAACCTTTCTATTCGCCGCGGGAGTTTTCCTCGTTCATCCCGGTCAGTGTCTATATCCCTCCTGATGCCTGTGTGAGTGCAGCGCTGCAGCTCCTGGCTGAACAGGTCAGTGACACTGAGCAGCAGCATCCAGATTCACTTATTATTATCCTTAGGGATTTTAATAATGCGAAATTAACCCATGAACTGCCCAAATACAGACAGCACATTTCAAGCCCCACCAGAGACAATGCCACTGCTACACCACCATTAAGGATGACTATCGTTCAGTTCCCAGAGCAGCTGTGGGACTCTCCGATCACTGTCTGATCCATCTCGTCCCTGCCAACAGGCAGAAATTGAAAACTGTCAAGCCTGTGGTGAAATCAGTAAAGAGATGGACCAAAGAAGCAGAGCTGGACCTGCAAGCCTGCTTTTACTGCATGGATTGGCGTGTCTTCGAAGCTGCGACGGACAACCTGGATGAGCTGACCGACACAGTGAGATCTTACATCAGCTTCTGTGAGGACTTGTGTGTACCCACCAGAGGGCTGTACTACGAAGCAAGATTAGTGGGTTAGCGAGGTATGTTGAGCTTAAAGTTTTCAGTATCACCAGGGCCGGCCCTGACCAATTTGGTGCCCCCTAGCATCACAGTGAATTTCCCTCTTAATTTTCATACAGTAACACAAACTGTATGCACGTTGGTTTATTGCCAACCTACATTCACAAAAAGAGGTGAGATCAGTGCAGGTTTACTGCAAACTAGACGGCAGGAGTACAGACTAACTTAAAGTGCTTCAATTTGTCTGTTGAAAGTTCTTGGATGTTTTTTTGTATTGCAATATATATCACAGGGTTAGAA
>NW_007577910.1:113627-126124 GCF_000690725.1 Stegastes partitus
TCCAGGTCACATGGTCTTGTGCCCACTGCAAATGTTCACGGCGGTGTCTTGGTGTCAGTGGAGTCACCCGCAACGGTTGTCTGGCATTCAAGCCAAAGCGGTGGAGTCGGTTGCGAATGGTTTGTCTGGAAACCCTAGTACCCCTCACATCTCGTAAACGGGCCTGCAGCTCTGTGGCACTTGCATAGCGATGTCCAAGTGAATAGGTCCTGAGGTACTGGTCATCATTGCGGTCGGTCACTCTTGGTGCCCCACTCCTGGGTCTGGGTCTCCTGTGTCTTGATGCAAGTCTGCTGATGACACTTTGAGACAAACCAAGTTCACGAGCAACATCAGACTGCCTGCCACCGACTCAAAGGCGTGCTATGGCCAGGTGGCGTTGCTCGTCCGTTAAGTGACGTCGTGTGTTCATGGCTTTTTGAACGATGACTTACTGACAACACCAGCTTTTTATACACACAGAATGTTGAAATTGGTGCCACATTGAAAAGGGTTGTCTTTTAGTTTTTTGGCTTTGGCCAGAATATGTAAGGCACACTGTACACAGTGAGACCATTACATGGAAAACACAAAATGAGGTGTGTCTATCACCCCAATACAATTGCCTCCCTGTCCCAGAAATCTCTGAAGTGAAAAAAAGACTGTATGTATGAAATCCACTGAGTCTCTCACAATATCCCTAACTTATTGTGAGTAGTGTAAGCTAGCAAGTTAGCATTGCTGTGAAAACAGTAACTACCATCCATTAACTTAACAGGGTTCTCACCAGAAATGTTTGACAGCGTAGCGGGGGTTGTCTTAGCGACACTCCCCAGCTAACTGATGTGTATTTAGGCAAATATTTAACCACAAGCACCAATGCAGTTTCTCTACCATCGTCTTTGTTGCTATTCGTGAGCGAAGACGGTTCACTAACATCTTTGCTGCTAAAGGTAGAGAAACTGCAGCGCGGTTGTGGATAAATATTTGCCTGAATACATGTCAGTTAGCCGAGTGCAATCAACATGGAGAGTGCAGCAGCGTAACGGGCCGTTACTCTGTTATAACGCTGGTGGGGGGGGTTTGCAGAGGCTGGGGCAGGTTGCGGGCGAATATATATCATATACCACCACAACGACCAAATATTCGGATATTTGGATGTTCGGGTCCAGCCCTACTGTAAATATCCCGTTGCCATGGGAACCTGACATCTTGAATTGGCGATGCAGAAATCACATAAGTATGTTTTTATGTTTGGCTCTGATTTGGTGTCAAGTCCGTTTACAATGCTGGTACTACAGCTGATAGAACACAGAAAATGCATTATTCTACAGATATTTATTACAGACAATATTCAATCAATAACATTAGTTTTGCTCTGATTGGGCCAAAAATTAAAGTAATATCCTGCATTATGGGACAGTGTCAGACCTAAATGCACTTCAATACAATATCATGTTTAAATGTATGAAGTTTAAAGTTTAAATTTAACGTGCAGCTGTCAGTTTGCAGGCGATATCACTGTTTATCCAGGATGGTGGTGAGTCTGCTTACAGAGAGAAAGTGGAGCAGCTGGCTCTCTGGTACAGTCACAACAACTTGGAGTTTAACACGTCTCAGAACAGTGGAGATGACAGTGGACTTTAGGAGAAACTCCCCTGCATCCCTCCCCCTCACCGTCCTGAACAACACTGTGGCCACTGTGGAGTCCTTCAGGTTCCTGGGCACGGCATTCTCCCAGTACCTGAGATGGGAGCCCCACATAGACTCTGTGGTGAAAAAGGCCCAACAGAGACTGTACTTCCTCCGCCAGCAGAGGAAGTTCAACCTGTCACAGGAGCTGCTGAAACAGTTCTACTCAGCAGTCATTGAGTCTGTCCTATGCTCATCTTTAAATGTCTGGTTCAGTTCTGCTACCAAATCAGACATGAAAAGACTGCAACAGCCAGTCAGGACTGCTGAGAGGATCATCGGGGCCCCCCTGCCCGCCCTCCAGGACCTGTACTCCTCCAGAGTGAGGAAAAGGGCAGGAAAAATCTTCATGGATCCCTTCCACCCAGGTCATCACTTCTTTGACCTGCTACCCTACGGCCGGTGCATCAGGTCTCTAAGCACCAGAGCATCCCGGCACTGGAGCAGCTTCTTCCCTCAGGCCATATCTCTCATGAACAGTCACTAAATCACTAAAGATTCCTGTTGTACTCCTCTGTGCATTGCCATTACATGTGCAATTCCTAAACTTCAGGTGCAATATTGTATTGTAATTCAAATCTGTTTCCTAATTTATTACTTGGTTCATTTCTCTTCTCATAGTATTTTTTTATTTACGTAGTACTTTTATACTTTTTCATTTCTATATTTGTTCTTGTCTTGTTATTGTTGTGTATCAATCTCATTCACCACAGCAAATTCTTTGTGTGTGCAAGCCCACTTGGCAATAAAAAAGCTTCTGATTCTGATGTTGATGTTGAACTGGGCCAATTGCGCTGGCGCCAGTGGACTACAACTCAGCAGACCCCCTGGTAATTTCACAAAGACACAGTGAAGTTCTTGGCAGTGGGGCTGCTCCACATCATATTGTCCATCACATGGTAAGAATCTCTCAATTTACCAGTCAGTCTACGTTCCAAACCTTACCTATGGTGATGATCTCTGGGTAGTGACTGAAACAATGAGATCATCATTTCTTCTGTAGGGTGAGCAGCTTGGTCATCATGAGGATGCTTGGAGTAGAGTCACTGCTCTTGTGCATCAAAATGTGCCAGCTGGGGCGATTGAGGCGGCTGATTAAGATGGACGCCATCCTATGTGGGGTTTCTGGGCACAGACCCCAGATTACATATCTCATCTGGCATGGGAACACCCCGGATCTCCCAGGAGGAATTTGAAAACATTCAAAAAGGGATGTCTAGAATGCCCTGTTCAACCTGATGCCAACAGGACTCCAGACTCCAGAGAAGCAAAAGAAAAAGGATGGATGGATGGTAAGTAATTGTCATCCTGCAGTATTGATGCTATTGCTGCATAAAGATAAATTTTTTTCAGTAATATGTGCGTCCTCTGCTGACTTACAAACTGAACCAGCATGACAGAAGACGAAAGTCTGAGGAAGAGTTAATTCGGGAAAAAACAAGCTTTATGGGAACAGTCACAAGAGAACCAGTCTGCCACACTTTGGCCATTGTCTGCACAGTGTTACATGGGGTATTTTCACTCATCAGTCAATCACTACTTTTTATAATATCTCTGTAACAGATGTCGATAGTGACTGTTGTGTAGTCACCATCTTGTTTTTATTGGTACTACTTTGATTCCACTTAATGCAAGAATTCCATCAAAAATTGTCTTTTCCTTGTAATTTCACTTCACACACCAATAGAGGCAGCTAGTCATTTTTAAGTTTGTCTAATATAACAAAGAAAGCATAATACGGAAAATGCAGCATCTGATTTCTTTGTCTGATAGGCAGGTCTCTAGTGTTACTAAGCCGGTGCAGTGAAACTTTGTCTATCAATGGCATTGTGCAGTGGTTTTAGGCTCCAAAAGTGAAATAAAAATGCTTTTAATATAATGGCTTCAACAGTTTATATGTATCACTAAACTTAATACAAAGTGTAGTAAAGACGAAAAAGCTTTGTCAATCTTTGGTGTTTTCAAGATACTTGGCAGGTCCGTTGTTTCAAGCATATTCAAGAAGTTGCCCTCTGTGGATTTAGACTGTTTCAGTGTCTTCTGGCTCTTCATGTATTCCAGACAAACTCCATGATGTTGTAAACATTACTCTGAAGGAGCTGCACCACCTGTAACACAACACCTTGTTCTTCATGTGACTGAAGGTGGTTAGACTCTGGCTGGATGCTTCGGCCTGTTGCAGAATAAATTCATGACAATTGGAAATGTCCTGGTGGTATCATATAACAGATAGGAATGTATGCAAAATGTATTCACAGTCTTGTATCTTGCAAAATAATGTTTGCAAGTGTGTTTTTATGGGCAAAATAGCGAATGGTGGGAGGGGCCGCACCTGTTCCCAATGCAGTGTACTTTAACATGATAGTTTTCCTGACATGCGTGGTTTCATTTCTCACCATGTGACTGTGATATCAAAATTCTATTCTGAATCCAGAATAAAGATCAAGAGTGAAATTTTTCCAACAATTAGCCTTCAAGCAACCAAGCTATTTTCATGACTGAAATGACAGAGTGGGGTCATTAATGACGCCATTATATTTTTTCAGGAATACTTGCGTTCTATGTGTCTTTCATATCAATGCTGCTGTCTTTTATCTACACTACTCACAATGAGTTAGGGATATTGTGAGAGACTCAGTGGATTTCATACATACAGTCTTTGTTTCACTTCAGAGATTTCTGGGACAGGGAGGCAATTGTATTGGGTGATAGACACACCTCATTTTGTGTTTTCCATGTAATGGTCTCACTGTGTACAGTGTGCCTTACATGGGGGGCATTGGGGCCAATACCAAAAAACTAAAAGACAACCCTTTTCAATGTGGCACCAATTTCAACATTCTGTGTGTAAAAAAGCTGGTGTTGTCAGTAAGTCATTTCAAGTTCATCGTTCAAAAAGCCATGAACACACGACTTCACTTAACGGACTAGCAACGCCGCCTGGCCATAGCACGCCTTTGAGTCGGTGGCAGGCAGTCTGATGTTGCTCATGAACTTGGTTTGTCTCAAAGTGTCATCAGCAGACTTGCATCAAGACACAGAACTACTGGTACAGTTCGTGACAGACCCAGGAGTGGGGCACCAAGAGTGACCGACCGCAATGATGACCAGTACCTCAGGACCTATTCACTCAGACATCGCTATGCAAGTGCCACAGAGCTGCAGGCCCGTTTACGAGATGTGAGGGGTACTAGGGTTTCCAGACAAACCTGTGACGACCCGAGTCTCAGAATCAATGCAGGTGGACCCAACGAAAAAGGGAGGCGGGAGAAAATGTTAAAGGAAAAGATTTATTTGACAAGGGAGGGGGAAGTGAGGGGGTCCTGGTGGAGGAATCCAGTGGGGGTGTCATGGTGGAGATCCCAGGTGGTAGGTGGGGGTGCTGTGCTCCAGGAGCGGTGCTGGTGCGAATCTGTTTCCCGTGAAGATCTTCCCTGTGCAGGTGCTCAAACAGAGATCCGTCGGGTGAAGGTGCTCGTGTCCGTGTGTTCCCGTGAAGTGTGCTCGAAGGAGAAGAAGCGGCGGCGTGTGGAGAGAAGGACTGGAGCTGGAGCCGAGACGAGACGCTGGAAATGCAGAGGAGAAAAACCATGAACTAGAGATACTCAAAAAACAGTAGACTTAGCTGGAAGTTGCTCGAGAGGTTGCTGCTAAGCGGCCTGACTGTACCACGGTGAGGAATCACAATCATCTGGCGCTGAAGGTCTGTGAGCTGCCCGTATTTGTACGGCTGGCTGCTGATGAGAAGATGAGCCGCAGCTGTCAGCGCTTGATTGTCTCATTCCGGTCGGCTCCGCCCAGCCTGCAGGGAAAACAAGAGAAACACGCCCACCACACACCAAGGCACAGAAAACAAGCAAAACACAACAAAACATACCATCCTAACAAAACCATTCGCAACCGACTCCATCGCTTTGGCTTGAATGCCAGACAACTGTTGCAGGTGACTCCACTGACACCAAGACACCGCCGTGAACGTTTGCAGTGGGCAAAAGACCATGTGACCTGGAAAATGCAGCAGTGGTCTACCGTCCTGTTCACTGATGAGTGTCGAGTCACCTTGCACAGAAATGATGGTCGTCAGCGTTGCTGGAGAAGGCGAGGTGAGCGATATGCCGAGGTTAACATGGTCCCCAGGGTTCGCTTTGGTGGAGGAGGTGCAACAGTCTGGACAGGCATCACCAGCCAGCGCAAAACAGATTTGGTTTTTGTAGATGGCTCAGTCACTGCACGTTCCTACCTCAGAGACATCATAGGACCCATCATCATCCCCCAATTCCGCCAGCACACCCCCAACTTTCTGTTCATGGATGACAATGCTCCACCACATTGTGCCAGAATTGTCACAACTCGACTTCAGGAAGTCGGAGTGCCTCATATGGTATGGCCAGCAATGTCCCCTGACCTGAACCCCATAGAGCACGTCTGGGACCAGCTGAAGCAGAGACTGGATGACCGTACTCCACCCCCACGTGACCTGGCAGAACTGTGTGTAGCACTTGTGGAAGAGTGGAATGCATTGCCTCAGAACAACATCATGAGGCTAGTGAGGAGCATGAGACGTCGTTGTCAAGCTGTCATTGCGGCAAATGGTGGAAACACCCGCTACTGACATTGTCAATTTTAGTTATTTGGGGCTATCCTTGTTATTGTTTAAATTTTGGGGGTAATTAAACTAATGAAAATGTTTTTTCTTCTCATTCATTATTAGTAATATCAAAGGGAACTTTTACTTATTTCATTAAAATTCAGACCAAACAGGAAAAGCACTCATGTAAATAACAATATCCCTAACTTATTATGAGTGGTGTATAACAGATGCTTTAAAATGTTCTGGTGTAAATACTTAGAGTTTCAATCTTTTTTTATGCCAAAGGAAGTTAAGTCATCTGTCAATTGAGCTGTTTTGCTACTCATGATTCACTGCAAAACATTAAAGTGAAGTGATTAAAAGTGAAATCGAAGCCTATAATGTGAAAGATTATACACATCTTTCTGGGGTGACAACACAACTTCCTTTATCCTTGCCACAACAACAGGCAAATTCCTGTAAACAAAAAAACAAAACAAAAACAAAAACAAAGAAAAACTACACAATTTGTTGGAGAAGCATACTAAAACGATCATGGTCGTAAGCATTTTTCTGATACAACAGATGACAATGGCGCATATAAATGTGTGACTGGTGTCATAAATTATCCGTTGAACATTACAGGGAAACTCCATCAGTTTTACACATCAGATCTGTTTTCCATTTGTATGGAATGGTACGACTGCAAATGTGAAAAAAAATTGCATTATAATTTTTGCGTTTCTGAAGGTTGTCGGATAAATACTGTGAAGTGACATTACCAAAGTCAGTGTTGGTTGGGGCTGATGCCCACAAGTTTGTAAAGTTTATCAAATAATGTGAACTTCTCCTGAGCTGAGTGTCGTCTATAAAGACTCGTTTATGTAAACCTGCATGACTAGCCTGAGTTGTTTTGAGCATTGTGGATAATATAGGCACCGAGTTTTAACCACTAGCATGAATGTGTGGAATAAAATTGGACAGTGTTTCTGATTCTGCAGCATCAATTTTTATCATTAAAAAAAAAAAAAATTCAGAGTGACTGTGATAACGCTAAAGGAGTGCGATAATGAATCTTTGGCCCTTGTTTGAAACTTAAACGCCTGTCTGTTTAGTTTTGTCTGATTGTGAGACTTATTAACAGATACAGATTTAGAGCTTACACTGTCTGGTATCTGCACGTTTCACACCCACACAGGAGGAGGGAGTCCATGCTAAGGGGCTCAGGTATTGTGCCTGACTTAGCTGTGCTGACATTGGGCCACGGCCGATAATGACATCCAGTGACCCCGACACCAACATCCAAATGAACATCTCTCTTGCCATGTCAGCTATCCATCTCTGTCAATCTCTCTCTGCCAGTCTGCCTGTCTATTTATGCTCTCTGCCTGTCACCTATCTATCTCTATCTTTATCACTCTTCCTTCCACCCCTGAAACTGACTCTATCACTCTCTCACTCTCTCTCTCACCCTGCTCACTCCCTCGCTGTCTTTTTTTGAAGTCCTTTATATCTTTGCCTAACTCTTCATCAAAGTCAAGGTTTTTCGCTCTCACTCAGCTTTAGCCCTCATCAGTTGAGTTTCATTGATGTTTTCCTGGACGCCCTCTGCTTCCCACCAAGGTCTTTCCTCCTCCACCTCCCTCTCGCTTCCTCTCTCTGTCCCTCTCTCTCTTGCTGTGCCAAACACTCTGTCTTCACAGTTGCTCCGAATCTGCACAGAAATAGGAAACAATTTGTGAACAAAACATTACACTGAAAGTATAAAAAGTGCTAAAAATGCAGCAGGATTTTGAGCTACTTCCAGCACGCTGGCACACCATGCAATAAATAACTGTAATCGTTTCAAGTAGCACAGGAAAGGAATACATTTCAACAATTTATATCAAGCAATTTATTTCCCTTGCAATGGCTGATGCACAGGATGCACAGAATTTCTACATCACATTGAGAGTGTGTTTTTAGATTAACTCAGTGAGCTGAAGGAGCACAGGAGTGGTGGTGGTGGTGAGCAGCAGCCTATTTGGCCTCCATAGTCTGACTGCAGCTGAATCAGCTGCTAATTAAAAATAGTTTGGATCTGCAACTTTTAATTTTGAACAAATGTGTGGACATCCGTTTTTCCATGGGTGCACGAGGAATGATTTGTCTTAAACATGTGATGCATGCATGCACATATTTGCATGATTAAGTGCGTGCATATGCTTGCACTTGTGTGTGCATGTGCCATGGGAGAAGTATATATCTGCATTGGCTGTTTACTGCATTGCAGGAGATCTGTCCCAACTGGCAGGGGTACAGCCTCCTGGTGTGAGCGCCTCATCTCTGGGAGACCACAGATGTCAAAATCTGCTTTATTCCCCCCCTTAGTGATTATTAACGGAGGAACCGAGATTATAAATGAGTCACAGATCCACAGAAGGATGACGGAAGTGACAGCAGCAATTGGTAAACTTTTCCTTCTCGCTCAGCATTTTTTATTTTTTTTTGGCTTTGATTCTGTTTGTCTTGATGTTTCGTGGGGATTGTGTGGTCACCTACTGCAGTTGTTCCCACATTTCGGCAGACTATTTCATCTGCTTATCTTTATTGCCTGCATGCATATAATGTCTGAGGTAATAATGACAGGACTTTGATCTAAAAATATACCATCAAATCATCACTGTTACGCTGACGTTGTATGAGTCTGACTAATACCAATGACCAGACTAATGACAATGACACGACTACAGTTCAAGGTCCAAAACAATTTGTGGGAATCTGATACCTGATTTTGATCCATTAACTGACATGGCAATTGTCCACTGGAGACGATTTTATGCATCTTCTTACTCTGGAAGCCACATGTGTCATTGAGGCTGATTTGGCCAAGTGTATGCTGATTTCATCTGTTGGGCAACGATTATTAAATTGTGTTTGTCTCTTGAATTGGTCAAAGTCTTATTACTAGAAGTTTTTGTGGTATTGTGCGGGGAATTGACGATTGTAATGATGAAGTTTTTGTCCTCACACATTAAATGTGGTTCCCCAAGGTTACTATTTTGCAAAGATGTAGTGACAGTTCAAAATTGAAGGCTATCCCCCCCGTTACTTTTACTGATCACTGAGCAAGTGGTTGCTGCACTATTTGACTGCTCATGATATTTAATTTCAGGAAATTTAAACTGGTTAATTTCATGACTATTTAAGGCGAGGGGGGTGCGAAAGATTTTTGTCCTCTGAAGGGGGGCCTGACAGAAAACATTTGAGAACCACTGGTTTAAAGAGACACAAACAAGCCAAAGCTTTGTTTTCCCCTATAGCAGAATGCTATTGACATGCAACAGACAATTCTGTACTCTGTTCTGGTTAAGCAAAACTATAACTGTGGTAAAACATGGTAATTTTCATGCACTTTTGAGCTTATTATTTACGCACACAGAAAACACAGTACTGTACATTTCCAAAAAACATCTGGAAAGTGTGCAGGCACAGTGGAATAATTTGTGTATATAATGCTGGGGGTTTGTGTGTGTATTTCTTATGGAAAAACTGAACACCAATTTTTTAAATCTAAAGAATGTATAATGTTGCCGATAAACGTACATTAGTACATTAATCTACTTTTTGTTCACCCTTGGATGCTGGATGAGCGATACATGGTATAATTGGTTTTCTAGTTTAAGATCAGGATCATGCTGTTGTTTGATTCTGCAAATTAGGCCACTGATAATGAGGAATTCTGTTTATGTAGCATTCAGGAATCTGATCATATAAATGCAGAGCATGAAAAAGCCAGATGGTAAACAAAATGTCCAAGCAGCAGTTTCAAGAGAAGTGAAGTTCTCGATCCTGCTCTATAAGGACACAGGTAATTTTCCAGGCCCAATTTTTCACTTGGAAAGTTTGAAGATTTAACAAAAGCACACACTCCTGGAATTCTCTTGGCATTCATGCGCTGTGAATGCCTGGAGAAAAGAAAAGCATTCTTCTGAATCAGAAGTTCTGATTCAGAACTATTTAGCTGAAAAACTCCTGCAAAAATGCTGGAGATGACTCCTCTGTCCATTCACGCTCGACCACAATACCAGAACGGAGCAATGCACAATTTATGAAAGAACCAGACTGTAATAACCCCAAGCATGTGGGTGTGATTACTGTGTGTGTGATGTTGGTTGAGCTATGAGAAGTTTCATTTGTGTATTTACATTTTAATTACAAGACAGCAGAAAAATGTCAGCCACATTTCTAAATTCTAGAAGTGATTGTAAAATTTTTGAAATTACCAAAACATTTTGATCTACTGTTAATACTTGAATCCAAAAATGTTAAAAGCGATATTATATAAATACAAGGCTTTATCTGCCGTATACAAGTGCAACCCGAGGTATGTAATAGTGTTGGAATGTTTAAAGGAGGCATAGACAGATCATGAATGCCACAATATCAATATATCATAATGCCTGGTTTTAAGCTGTTGTTGAGGTGTGTCTGACAGAAAGTGGAAAGGTATTTGTGGATGTAGTTGTGTGTCTTTTGGGAAGTAGCTTCCTCTGCATGTATTGACAATGGGGTTATGTGTTTTTCACTGCAATAACAGATTAGGTGGATGAGGCATAGCCAGAAATCGAAAAGTGGTAATGGAATTTCCCCCTGCAGTTGCACTTGAGTTGTAGTTTGTGCAGCACAAATCTCACCTGGGAACAAGGTTACATAGGCATTAATAAGCACCAGTTTGTTTTGCACCGGGCAACAGTAGTCCTCCTCGGCACATGTAAACATTAGCAAGTAATAACATTCTGAGGAGAATTTGTGTCTATGCATGTGTGTTGTGTGTGTGTGGGGGAGGTTGCTGAAGCTGTGGTGTCAGTCAAGCTGTCTTCTTCGTGCATGAGTGATTGGCCTCGGTTAAGGCCTAATGTGGAATATTGACGGGAGGGACAGAAGCGGTGAACAAAGATGAAGGGGAGGAAGAAGATGTTGAGGTGAAACCAGGAAAAAAGAAAAAGGTACAAGAGAGAAGCAAAGAAGAAGAAGAAAGTTTCCTTTTTGTCCATTTTTTAATAAAATGTGGAAGTTAACACACTCGCTACTCTCTTCTGCCGAAGCGGACCCAGAATCTGGGCGATTCATTGTGCTTTTTAGGTTTCACTGTTAGATACACAATGTCAAAGTTTCCTATGTAAATGTATGGCGAATTTATGTCACCAATGTGACTGCGTTCATTCAGATTCCTACTGTGTTGAAAGTGGTACAGAAATATTACCTGGTGGGGCCTGGTGAGATGCCGCTGTCACGTCTGTGAATGGGTAACCAATGCACTTTCTGTAGTCTCCTTGTGCAGTGACACAACGACCCCCAGGACACTTTTAACACTTGTAACACTCCCTAGAAGTCAGGTTATGTCAACATGTCAAGCAGCATCTGCGGTGAGCCATAAATCTCTTACACTGTGTCAAAATGGGGACCCTTTCATTTGAAATTCATTTCAGGGACGAGGAAGAAGTCACACGGCTGCAAGGCGGCTCGGTGGTTAGCACCGTTACACCGCAGCAAGAAGGTCGCCGGTTTGCGTCCCAGTGAGGACACCGTGATCTTTCTGTATGGAGTTTGCATGTTCTCCCCAAGTAGCATGGGTTCTCTCCGGGTTCTCCGATTTCCTCCCACATAGTCCAAAAACATGTTGAGGTTGATTGGTGATTCTTAATTGTCCGTAGGTGTGAATGTGAGTGTGCTTGGTTATCTGTCTCTAAGTGTAGCCCTGTGATAGACTGGTGACCTGTCCAGGGTGTCCCCTGCCGTTGCCCTAAGTCACCTGGGACAGGCACCAGCCCCCCCACGACCCTAGTGAGGATTAAGCGGTGTATAGATAATGGATGGATGGAACGAAGAAGTCACAGGGAGCCGAATCTAGCGAGTGGGGGGAAGAGGAGCAGCAATTGTGTTGTTGAGGTCAAAGAATGTGTGCAAAACCTGCAGCTGTGACAGGACGCACTGCACATTGGTTGCTGCTGACTGACACAAAATGTGATGTTTGCTCTCTGTGGAAGTTTGAAGTTTCTGAAGAAAATGTGCACCTCGAACAGACTGTATTGTAGTTGGACTTTCTGTATTTGCAGCATTTTGTGCAGCGATGTCTTGTTTGCTTGCAGTTTGTCTATTTGCCTGAGTTTTCTAATGTTGCATTGAGCTCTCGCTGTATGATTCAGACACGAGACTGTCATGTTAAGTTGCTATCAGTTTAACTGTGAAGGGGGATGTCTGGAAGAGGCTTTTG
>NW_007577910.1:126159-131307 GCF_000690725.1 Stegastes partitus
CACACACACACACACACACACGCACAGACATGCTATAAACCTCTGCAAATTGGTGGGACCTATTTTGGTCTCCTGTGAAAGTTTAGTAAACTCAGCTGGCCCTTTGGCCCATATCCGCTTGCTGCCTTATCCTTAGCTTTTGTGTGTGTGTGTGTGTGTGTGTGTGTGTGTGTGTGTGTGTGTGTGTCTTGCACACGGCCAGCTACATCACAGGCTGACAGAGCCCTTTCCTTTTATAGCTGCCCCCCGAGTAACCGGCCCAGAAAAGGGAAGAGGACAGGGGACAGACACCGTGTCACATTCTCACACACACCTGCTCGCTAAGACACATGCATGCATGTACACACTCCAACACACAACCTGCAGTGTGCTGGTGCACACAAACACGGAGCTGCAGCTTATGCGCAAACAGCAATTCAAAGGTGAACACATGTATTGGAATGTGTTAACACCTATAAACAGATGTACACGCAAATAGCAATACACACAAGTACAGGCTTCCCGGGACGCACGACGAACACACAAAGGCCAGACTCGTTCATGTACCCATAACAATAAAGGTGATCTCTGCTCTGCATTAAGCTGAGATATACAGTTCCTCTGCATGCTGCTGATCTACATGTTTTCTAATTAACAACGATAATTCCTACCTCTCCTCTATTTACTGCTGTGGTAATAGGGGATATCATGACAGGTATTAACCCAATTATCATGAGAATTATTGCCCCCTTCATGCCCTGGCTGTGTTCCGGTGTGAAACAGTAACCATCATCATCCATCCTGCCTCCATAACAAAGCCCATTAGGAGCCTCACAGCCACCGTTATGGCTCAGTGGATATTTACATGAGAGGAAATAAGCTTTATCTAAATAGCTCGTGTTGAGTTCAGAAGTATCTAACATTTATAAGGTTGTTTTTGGCTTTAATTTGCCGGAATAAACCAATAGTGAGAGGAAGTCATCTTGATTGTGGACGGCAGAGGGAACATCGGTGGACCATTCTTGTGGCAGTGTATTTGGAGGTGTTGCTGCGTTAACAGGAAAAATACACAACAGTCTCATTACTGGTCAGCCTCTGTGCTGCACTACTTAGTGTACAACAGTCAGCTCTGAACATACAGCTGTGCTCAATTACTGCTTGAACTGCTCACATTGTTCTAGTTATAGACAAAGGTGTACAGTGCACGAGCAAATACATTTTTAGAACCAAATCTTTCAATAAACTTAGACTGAATCACCAACCTAGGCGACCAAGCAAGAACACTTTCGTAGAAATATTATCAGGTTTTTCCCTAGTTTGGTTGGGAGTTGTCTTTTTTGAATTTTTTGATCTGAGGGTTGGAAGAGGTGGGAATTTGGAGGTCTGGGTATGCTGTCACTGTTAAACATTGCAAGCTTTCAACTTGACTTAAATAATAAAGTGATTAGAAAAAAAAGAAAAAAGAAAATATGTAGTGTATTGACTTGAAACTAATAAGACTTATATTTACATGTTATTGATAAAAGATTTCAGAAATCCTGTTTTACAGTGTTGCTTTATGGAACTCGTAAGATCCAATATTTCTGGACCCACCCTTTTACTAAAGTTAGCATCATGGCCTTTGCTGCACAGATTGACCGTTCTTCTGTGGCCATGCTAGCAGCACGACCCAGCAGTAAAAAAGCACAGCTAATATCGGGGGAGTCAGTAATTCTAAAACAATGTTGTCAAATTCAGGGAATATCTCGTCACAGTCCATTAGGTGTTCTGTTCTGTGTGTGCACTGAACAAAGATCTGGTGTTTATACACAGTATTGATAATGTAAATTTGACATAAAGTGGTTTAGATTGTCAGGGAGTGATCAGGAAGGGGTCTGAATGCAGACAAGTGGCAACAGAACTTTAATAGAATTTAATCAAAGAGCTTTAAAAGGCTGGCAAACAAACACAAGGTGACTGGGGAGTGCTTTGAAAAATATGTCCAACATTGAAGAAACAAATCCAAAACAACATATTCCAGAAACACGAAGACACAAGGGCTGGCAGACCAGGTGAACAAGGACACAAACAGGGTACAAAAAACTACCTATAAGACAAGCAAACAGATGACAATCAGGTAGGTATTCCTGGAGACAAAACTAATGCACTGGCAGACAACAGACAAGACAATTAGTTTGCAGAATTAATCGAGGAAACAAGATACATGTGACAAAAGAGACACAGGTAAAACTAATGAGGGCAATCAAAAAAAAGGAAGGAAACAAGAAGTAAGACTACTAGATACATGCAGGAGATATTTTTTCAAAATAAAACAGGAAATACAACAAACACAATGACAAAGACAATCCATACAACACTATTTCTATGTATCCTGCATGCGTGTGTCTGTGTGTGTGTTTGAGCTTGTGTACAAGACAAGAGGGGAAGAGGCAGTAGAACTAAAGGGACTGTAAAACTGTGGGATTTTCCAAGATTCCATGGTTTGGGTAGAAGTTTTTGTCTGATTTATTTCAAGAAACTCCTTGACCTTACCTGAGAGGCCCAAGATGAGTTGGCATGGAATGACTCACATGCTAATTTTCTAAATATGCTAACTAACTAAATAACAGTCTTTTTCCAGAATCACAGACTTTACTTTTAAATGGATGCTCATAAAATTTCCTGCACATGTGCATGTGTCCAAATGCTTTTGTTTCTCCTGACACTGGGGCCAATAATACCTCAAAACTAATGACAATGCTGTCAACCTCAGCTGGACATTGTGTTTAATGCTCATGCTACACTAAGATGGTGGACCTGACAAATGCTATCTCCTAAATATCAACATGGTAAAAGACGGTTCATCATCTTGAAACTCCTGCCGTGTGAGCCTGACCTACTAAAGCAAACATTCTCAATCCCTTTATTTAAAAACTTGATTACAATTTTGAACCAAACAGAATGAAAGCGCACAAGCCTGCAATTTACTGATTAGATACAAATGGATGAATCAGTTTGATTCAAAATTTCTACCTTAAGTTAGAAATTATTTCTTACTGTGTTGACGTAAACTATTTGATTTTCTCTTAATCTTTGTCTACAGAATACTAACTAGCTAACGTGTGAACTGGAAGCCATCTCACTCTGTTGTGGCTCCCAGTGTGCCTCCCCATGGGGTTTGATATATGTAGTGGCCTGTATAGTGCATGAGAACATTAGTATGAACAGTGACATCAATCTGAGCTCTCCAGCATATGAACAGTGATCCACTATAACATATGGATGAGGGGACAGAGAGACAGGAAGCGCGTGAAGGGTCTGATTGTTAGGAGAGGATGGATTTTTAGAGGGGAAAGTCAATTATGGCTCACGAAGCACTTGGTTAAAATATCAAGGTTGCCATACAGTGACAGGCCTTGTATCCGTGCTGTGTCAAAGTGCCATTTTTCATCGCTTTGTGTCTCTTCTGGAGGTCAAACCCATTTGGGCTTCATTTATTAACCCTAAAGTACTGCTGCTGGCAGGAGTTGAGCTCTTGGTGCTGTGGGGCTGGGGAGCAAAGCAGAGGTCAGCCACAGGGAAAGACAAAGCAGCATGTCTATGCTTATGTGTGCAGCACGTTTGTATGCGCATGCACATGCAAGTTATGTTCCATCTCATAGAGTAACACTTATGGACACGTTGTGATGGACAGAGGGGACACCGAAATCCACACAAAGTCAATCTGCACTTATTGGCAATAAACATTAGAGAGATCATCAAGGAAAAGCAGGGGACGGTTGTTTTTATCACAATAATGACACAGTGCTTTCGGAGATTAAATATCAATGGAGCCCAGCAGCTCACTGAGACAGTGTCTGGGGATGTGCAGTCTCCACACAGCTTTTCCATCTGTGCCACAGAGGTCAGAGGTAACTCCACTCCTCTGTCAGCGAGGAGAAATATTTCTTTGCTAGAGAGACAAACAATCCAGTGGCGGATCTACCGTGGGGGCACGGCCACCCCATGTGCCCCCCCCCAAAAAAATTTGTTTGAAATTGATGTTACCAATACAGAAACTCTGAATTACGACGCTATGAACGCAACGTCGTTGTCCGACTGCCACTGAATGCACCAAAGACGTAAGGTACTTTTTGATTGGGTACTTGGATTAAGTCTGGATTGAGAAGACATTTGCGAACGTCGGTTGATGTCAAAGAAAAGATGAGTAGGAGCGGCATAAATACATATGTTTCACAGAGAATGAAACGGAGAGGAGACATTCAAAACTTTTTTTTTATTAAAAGGAAGTCAGTAGCAGGTCAGAACACTGAGAGCAGGGACACTGCAGGTCAGACTGACAGCTCAGAGTCCGGAGGGGGCCAGGGTCAGCCTGAATGCAGCCAGGGACCATCATCATCATCATCATCATCATGTGTTGTTGAGGCCAGCATCCAGGGCCAGAGCAGCAACCATGACCCTCCAGGTGAAAATGCAGATAAGAAAGGAGTGTTGCACGTGTATTTTTTTACCAACAACAGAATTTATTTGTTATTCTGTCATAACTGGGTGAATTAAATGACTGAAAGCTAATTGTTTCTATGACTAACCTGACGGCATTGATTTCTGTGTTGTTTTTAATTATGTTGTTTATTATATGGCAAGACATTTAACAAATTGCATTTATTTTAATATGTATAATGTTGGTCAAAGAGCTATTAACTCTTAACTGTTTCAACCTGTACCTTAAGATGCACCAGTGGTAGACTACTGCCAGGAGTCAGATCCTGACAATGATCACTTGTCAGAAGAATCAGAAGGTAGCAGCACCACATGTACAGCAAGATCAAACTTATTATTTACCTTCTTAATGCAACTATAAGGTCTGTTTCTGTCATCAGAGTCAACTTTAAAGTGCTGTTTTTGGTCAATTTAGGCAGAACTAAGCTTTTCACTTTGTTGTTTTTGTGAGCAGACGCTGTAGATGAACATCACTGTCGTGAGATCATATAGGCTCGTATCATCTCCTAATAACTTAATGTTTGTCCTTGAACAATTTTACCCGAATACACTGTAACTTGCTCTTCCTGCTTTTGTTCACTTCGATCCTCTTGCTTTTACAAATCAGTTCATCCGACACACAGTTTGCTCCCAGGATTTGGTTCTCAGAGTTCACTTGGATATTCACAAGAAAAATATTTTTTATTACAA
>NW_007577910.1:131324-143239 GCF_000690725.1 Stegastes partitus
ATAATAATAATAATAATAATATATATATATAGCTGATCCCAGCTGACTTAGGGCGAAGGCAGGGAACACCCTGGACAGGTCGCCAGTCTATTGCAGGGCTACAGACAACCAAGCACACTCACATTCACACCTACGGACAATTTAGAATCACCAATTAACCTCAACATGTTTTTGGACTGTATGGGAGGAACCCGGAGAACCCGGAGAGAACCCACGCTGCACGGGGAGAACATGCAAACTCCACACAGAAAGATTCCGGTGCCCCCACCAGGACACAAACCGGCGACCTTCCTGCTGCGAGACAACAGTGCTACCAACTGCGCCACCTTGCAGCCCTATATAATAGTTAATTATTATAACATTTTAATTTATTACAATTTTCAACGATTCCCCAGGAGGAATTAGAACACCAGGCTGGGGGGAGGGATGTCTGAAATAACCTGCTTCACCTACTGCCTGTGCAGCCCAACCCGACAAATAGATGGATACAAGTCTGTATTAAGTGATTAGAGTGATATTAATAAAATGATGATTTGTGATTCTGCCTTGTAATTTGTTAAATACTTTATTTTGTTCTGAAAATGTTGTTTTTCTTGTGTGTAAGAAATTACATTTGCAATAATAAAACAGAGAGACGAAGGGATACAATTCAAGGGTCAAAATCATTGGGACCTCACAAAACATGTTTTTGGTAGTAACTCAAGAATTCAAATGCCAATAATGACAAAACTTTTTCAGAATTGTCTGACAGAATACACTGTTGAAGTGATGATGGTTTATATCCAACAGGTCAAAGGATAAGTGTATAAAATTATATAAGTCTGGACAGACAATGATGTAATCAGTAACTTGGTTACTTACTCATGTTACAGTTGCTCTCATTCAAGTCTTAGAAATGTAAGCAGTACAAAACATAAATAGAAAAACACAAGTAGAAAAAAATGTCCTAAAAATATAAACACAAGTAGAAAAAGTATGAGCATAAAAAATAAAATGTGCATTGCTCTAAAAAACATAACAATTTAAGTATACAGTGTAATAAATAAAAATTGAGTTATTGCACAGAGATGTAGTTTTTGCATGTTGAGCATTAAGTCAAGAAGTGAAGTGAAAATTAGTTATAGGCTGGCAGGTGAAACATATTAAGTCCACAATCAGACTATTGACTCAGAGTGTCTGACACTCTGAGTGAGGAGTTATACAGTTTCATTTTCACGGCGGGAATGATTTCCTGTGGAGCTCTGTGGACGTTTTGGTGGAAGGAGCCTACTGCTACATGAACTCCTTTCGCTGACCTGGAATATGTGGGACACATCGTCCAAGATGACATGCAACTTAGACAGCATCCTCCTCTCAGAAACCACTGTCAGAGAGTCCAGCTCCACCCTGACAACGTCCCTGGCCTTGCAGAACAGTTTGTTCAGTCTGTTGGCGTCTGCTACCCTCAACCTCAGCACACAGCAGCACACACGTTTCCACATTTCAGTTCAGTTGAGCAGTGGTGGGACACTTTCAGAGGTCTTGCAGAGTCAACAGGTCAGAGCAGCATGAGAGGGACCTACACAGTATGAGGCATGATCATAAAAGTGATGAGCCATTCTCCTGCAATTGTCACTTGTGGCCATAGTGGCTGCAGTCAATTCAACCACAGTGTATCTGCCATAACCTTAATCCCTAACTCTAACCATACCATGGGTGTCATGCAGATATTGTAGGAAGTGAGAGTTTTAAAAACTTTGAAAAATCTTGAGTTTTGTGGAATCATGAAAAAGTACCTTTCTCTTGCAACAGTACAGGTAACACCCAATGTTTCTTTATATGGAGTTATCCAGGACCTTAAGAGGTTCAAAGAACCAATCAAAATCAATAATAGCAGCTGTTCTTCAGCTTTGAAAAGCATTTTTACATTGTCATTCTACTCTTAGTGTGTTGCTAAAACTCACCATAAAGAGAACAAGTAACAAACAGTCTATAAGGCAAGGTGACAGCTGCTGGACAAAGTGACCTGCCCTCCTGCTGAAAGGCAAGGAAGACACTATTACAGAGCCACTTCACTATCCTGTATTTACATAACTGTCTGGTGCAGGCATACAGGGCCCTGTAGGTCAGACAGGTTGTCAATAACTAACAATGTTAAGATGATGTGTAGCAGACTGGCACATGGACTTAAAATAGATACAGGTGGATGTATAAGCACAGCAGCGAACACACACTCCATGAATGATGTAAAGGCAATGTGCTGTGTGTAAGAGCAGCGGCAAATCTATTTTTCTTAGTGCAGGGAAAACCCTGACACAACAAACTAACCTCTTCCTGGCTCCCAAGAAGCACCAACAACAAGGATTGGAGCTCTCAAAATATTCAATGCTCAACAAAGGCTCAACCAGTCACTTCCACAGGCCTCCACAAATGAACTGATCAGAACATTTGGAGGTATTTAAGCAGGCACCAGTTTTGCAATGAACAATAAAGCACTTCTGATCCATTCTGTGTTACATTACAGGTAAGTGTAAACTAAGTGCTGTTGTTTGTTAAAATGATGTGCAAATGACACACACAGAAGCTGAGAAGACAATACCTATGTCAAACTGCACAGTCTCCCTGCAAAAACTTGATTTTATATATATATATATATGCATGCTGGAAGACAAATGATGAGACAAATAAGCTGTCAACACCACGGCTCAGCAATTCCACCTTGAAACTGTACTGTACTCATGAAAGTCTCAAAAACACTGATTCAGATTTTGTTGGTTTTGGAGGTAGTAAACCAAAGGAACCAATACTGTCAGCTTGCAGTGGGGTTTTCAGTATCATTATTCTTCCTAAGAATCAGTTTGCAGAGGCTGAATTACTCCAGTGTTACAACTCTGAAACATATATATCTAATATTTAGGAGTTTCACAATTTTTGAGGCGTAGGCGAGCTGGTGTGCTTCAACTGCAGTTTGCATGTTCATAGTTCCTGCTAAAGGAAGAAATGGTGTAGAGTTACATCTAAGTGTTTCGAAAGCATGGGGGGATTATTTTAATGGCAAAAAAATCTTAATATGTGATTCTGAATGCATAATCAGCTTCTATTTCCATGTAAAGTCATAACTTCAGTTCTAGATTAGTCAGCTTACCCTCTATAATTAATAACACTGTAGGATCTTATCCTTATTATTTATTACAGCCAAGATGGCTTGAGTTGTATTTTATATAAATTTTTTAGGGTTTTAGTCGTTAATATTTGAATTACTCGGGTAAATCCACAACATAAATAACTCTGCAGGATTGTAACCTGAATATTTAAACATGTTACTTTAATTCATAATGTCAATCAATTTTTCGACTTTAAAGCACTTTAGCAAAATGGCTGCTGCTTTAAATGTGCTGTATAAATAACAGTGACTTGAATTAGTTTGTTTTTTTAAATCCACTCATCACAATCATAATTTTTTTTTAAGTTATTTTTTTGGCCTTTGTGCCTTTATTTGATAGTGAAGTGAGAGAGAGACAGGATTCAAACTCATGACCTCCACATCGAGACTGTAGCCCTGTACATAAGACGCCAGCTCAACCAGATGAGCTATAGCAACAGCAACACAATCATAATTTTTTAAAGATCAAGTACAAGACATTTGTTGGTTCTTGGTTCTCAAAAGGCTCTTTAATGAAGATTTTGTTATTTTGTTGGTTACTGTCAATTTTTGGACAAATAGTTGACCCAGTTAGACTTTTAGGTATATCACATTGGTGTCCAGGATGTTGTGACATGATGATTAATTGACCAAATGATAAATTGCTTATTCCTGTGGGTTTTCTTCCACAATCTAAAGACTTGAAGGTTAGGTTAATGGTGACCGGTGTGCAGTCTTATGATTGACTGGCAGCCTGTTCATAGGTATGCTACCTCTTGCCCGATGTTAGGTGGCATTATATCGAGTGGCTAGTTACAGACACAAATCTAGAAATGGTTAAGAGCTGTAAAGAACCGACGAACAAACAGACCAACATTGCCATCCCATGTTGCTAAAAACAGTGGTGTTCTTCACCCTCCAAATAGCTGAAACAAAGATGAATGAAAATGCTAAAGCACTGATGATGTGGTGGTTATGAACATGTTTTACTGTGTGTTTTGGATCCTGCTGTTTTCCCTGTGTTTGGCTAGCTGTGCATTTCGTTTTCAGGTTGGGCGGGGCTGGTCAGAGGAGGACGCTCCTCGCTGGCACAGCTGCGACTCATTGCCTCATCAGCGGACTGGTTAAAGCCACTGCTCACCTGGGGCCTCATTTATCATCAGTGCGTATGCACAGATATGTGCGTAGAGCGTGCGTACGAAAATTCGTACGCAAAGTATGGAATTTATCAACTTGTACCTATACTTAGGAATGTGCGTAAATATACGCACAGCTCTGACCATGCGCACGCACATAATCTAGCGGTAGAAAAGTGAAACTACAAATGGAAAGTATTCAGGGATTTTGACCACTGGCACATTCCAGTGTGAGGTTGGAGACATATGCGGCATTTCCAGCCACCACTGAGCAGGATCAAGCCAGCAGTGTTGGATGCCATAATTCCTCTGGCCCCAGCCTACATCCAGTTCCCTTACAGCCATCACCAATGAGCCCAAATCAGACGGGGACTTAACGCCATAAACATAAGTGGAGCCATAGACTGCACCCACATAGCCTTCGAAGCAGCATCATGAATTGCTTAATTTTGTAAATAGAAAAGGGTTTCATTCAATCAACGTACAGACAATTTGCGATGCACATTTGTCGCTATCCAACGCTGTTGCCCGGTGGCTTGGAGGAACGTAGGACTCATTCATTGAGCAGAGCAGTTCTGTGGGTCTCCAAGCAGGAGGTACTGAAGACGGCTGGCTTATTGGTGAATGTCACAGAGTGTGAGATGTTTTAGCTGAACTTAGTTTGGTTATTAAAACATCTCATCTGTAGGTGAGCAGGGTTATCCACTGGGTGAAAGGTCGGCATTAATTCGTCCCCCTCCAGTTGCAGACATTTTTCTTTCACGGGCTGTGATGCGTTTTTTGGCACTGAGCTTAACATCATACCACCAATTTTGCCGGTGATTTCTTCTGACCCAACAGAAATAACTGCGGTGGTTATCTTGTCCCATGCCGCATTTTTTCTTTCACTGCTTATCCCAACATTTCACACACTAAACAATACTTTCTGGTTTGCTTCAACGTCACTAACAATGACTTTGATTTCAGTTTCAGAAAAGTTCCTCTTTTTCGCCCTTTTTTGCCACGATGATGACGACAGGTGAGGAAAAAAATACATCTTTACTTGCTTATGAAAAGGTGTGTTGTTGCCATATATGGTCATTTGGAGGCGTTTCTGAAGGCAACATGCACAAGCATGGAGTTTAAGAACAAGTGGGATTTGTTAACACTGATGTACGTAAGTCCCCCGTACGCACGTTTGGTAAATACAGGTTTTTTTGTTCTTACGCACACTCTAAATTTCATGCATAAGACAGAATTTAGAACCTTTTCTACGCACTGATGATAAATGAGGCCCCTGAACTCCTGTGCCTCTTTTTTCCCCTTAACCCCCGTCTCCTCTATTGTTTTGGATCCCACCGCACGTCGAGCAGCTCTCAGCCGTAACAGATGACTTGTTTTAAAACCTAAATCATTACATAGCTCCTACTGAAGTTTTTAATTAAACTTGCCTTGCATGTTTGCTGTTTTTTTGTTTTTTATGAACCTGTTCTTCTTTTATGAACATTTACAGCGAAAGGTGATTAAGATAAGTGTGTCGGCTTCAGAGCAGTCTGTCAGGGGAAAGCACGGCCAAATCAGGTAAATGTCCTTGGATGTATCAAATCAGGGAATTACCTGTTTGATAATTTATTTAATGTTCATGGATAGGCTTGTTTAGTTCTTTTGTGTCCATTGTGAGTGTTTGATTCATGCACTGTTAGTCCTTGTTGTGCTGCAGAAAAGTGTAAATGAGCCCCCCTGTGAAGGGCTGTGATTGATCAGTCCCTGTGCTGTACCTCATGCTTTAGTAAAGTGGTACTCAGTTTGTGTGTCTGAACGTGTACGATTCCATGTATGTTTGTGCATGTCTTTGCACTCACAATTCTGTGTCATCGGTATGAAGTGTTCTGAAATGAGTACAGTCCATTAACACCTTTTTCTCCAAAGGTGATCTGGTGCTGACTCAGGTTCTGAGGAGAAGAAAGTGATTCTTGAAGGACAGTCCGCTGATGATGAACTCCCCCTTCACAACCCCCAACCCCTGGAGTGAGGGATTGTGGGATTGGCACTCCAACCCCCAACCCTGCCCCCTCACAAAAGGGAACTGAACAGCGTAAAATGCTGATGTAAGAAATCAGGAGGAAAACACAGTGGGGTCAAGGAGAAGAGAAACCCAAAGAGAGCAGTGTAATGATTTAACTCAACTATTGCGCTTTCTCCCGGAGAAAGAAAGGCCAAAGGAATAAGTGAGTTGAAAAAAATAAGGTGAGAGGGAGGGGGAAATGAGTCACAGGGACCAAAAAGAAGACAAAAATATCCAGGAAGATAGATGAGTGTGTGAACAAGATAACACAAAGAGTACAGTAGATAAAGAGTGACGTGTATGAGCAAGAAATGCTCTGACATTATCCCGCACTCTCTTTATGACAGTTTTTCTGTGATAAGAGGTGATAGCTGGGGTGTTAAAGGTGTTTGCTTCAAAGAGAGATAGATAAAGAAAGAAAGAGATAGAAATGAAGAGAGAGAGAAAGAGAGAGAGAGACTCAGATTAAATGGAGAGGGGATGGTGACATCACTTAGAAGATGAAACCAGCCAAAGAATAGTGTGCCCTTCAGGCTGTGGAACATATTGTCACACACAAACAGAGCTGTGTTTCCGTCACTTCAAAGGACAGAGGACTTTCATTCATTCCTCGGAGACGTACCCTAATCATAATCACTACTTGCCTAGCCCATACCCTAATTTAACATAAAACTAAATCTATCTTTAACTCTAAAACCATGTCCTATCCCTTAAGAAACCAGATTTAATGGCCTGTCCGCAGGTGATAAAAAATACCAACACTTTGTCTGAATGTCCTCACTTCCAACGTTCTAAACCAAAATTCATCCTCACAAGGTCAAATGCAGTAGTTTTATTACTCAGGATGTCCCAAACAATTTTTCCCCTATCTGATCTGAGTCACTTAATATTCAGTATCTGCCAGTTTAATGCAATTTTTCTTGATATTACACCCTTCAAGTATTGTATACTGTCGTAGTACCTGGGTGGTTACTTTTTGCTACTGTAGTGACCCAAGGAGCCAATGACACAGACTACTGGCAATTCTCAGTTGGCCCGCAGAGAGCATTGTAGGGGGGTCATGGGCCACCATGACAAAGTCTTCTGTGACTCTTAATGACCTCCAGCCCAAGTTCATGTGTTTGAGACAAGATGTGATTGACTGGGACAGTGTTCCTATATCTCAATGGTATATATAACACAGCCCTCAATGTGGCCCTTGACATGTGGCCTTTGATTTAAACAGCAACATCGGCACAGAACAAATGTCCGCTGTGCCCAACTTGTATTATCAAATTATAAAAAATTGCTTGATAAGGCTGAATCCACAATGAAAACGATGAATCCCTGGCAGCCTGCTACCAAGTGTGCTCTCCCTTCAAGGCACCTCTGCGACAGTGGATGTAAACAAAGGATTGGGTTTACATTTGTGCCAATACCAATGAGTTAAAAAAAAAGAAAAAAAAAAAAAAAAAGAAAATTTTTTGGCCTTAATCCAGATCTTTAAGATCATATTGGGACATCCCTTAATATCATATAGCCTGTACACATTTGTGATACACATTTTAATTAAATGCAAATATCAGCAGGCTCACAACAACAATGTTAACATCCTAGCAGACATGAACTAAGTAGCTTTGAGTATATCAGAAACATTGTACAGTGGCTTGCCATATTTAACTGCAATTCATCCAGCAGTTGTCAAGACATTCACTAAGTATTAAGCATTGCAACCTCATAGCTGTGCTAAACCAAACGTAAGGGGATTACCAAATTTCACAGCAATCCATTTTGACTCCTTCATTTCAGAAGTCACAATCAAGGGCACCACTATAGCTCACGTGGTTGAACTGGCGTCCCATGTTACAGGGGCTATAGTCCCAGATGCTGCAGTCATGGGTTCGAGTCCCGCTCATGACCCTTAGCTGCAGATCCTTTCCCCATTCTTCTCTCTCTCTCTGTCCTATCCAGCAAGGCCAACAAAACATCTTTTTAAAAAAAAGTCACAATCAAATGGTTTCAACACATTATATAGGGAAAAGGAACCCATACAGAAAGAAATCAGAATGTATGTGTGTAAGCAACTCTGACAGCATGGTAAAGCAGAAGGCAAAACCTGAGAGAAAAGAGTTTTTTCAAAGATTCATTAGACATGACACAGTGACAGCCTGGATATACTTTTCTTTGAATGCAGACAGAGTCAGTTGTTATTGAGGCTACTGTGAATTCTGCTACAGTAGTTTCTTCATTGATGATGAAGGGGAGTGATGACAGATGAGAGTGGATGGTGCTGGAGTCCTTCAGTGTGGCAAAGCTCAGAGAGAGTCATGATGTTTTTATCCCGTGGGAGCTACTTCCTCACATAGCTTACTGTGGCTGAAAACCAATGGTGATGTGAGCCAGACCACTGGAGGCCATAGAAATCTTTAAATGAGCCCACTTCTAGATTCTAGATTGCATTTTCATACAGATGGGGTTATGCATTACTCTTATTCCTACAAATGAATTGTATCAAAGTCTCATTAGACACACTGAATCCCTATGAGGATGTTTGCATAGCCTCAAAGTATATTTTGTGTATGGTTATTGCTGATGCCAAAATCCACTGCATTTTCATTCATACCAGCTGATAGGCAAGAATATAAATGTACACATTTTTGGCGGACTTGATGCAAACAGACCTATGATAAACTTCTCCAAATCCAACGTGCAGTAATTAATTTTCAAAAAAGAAAACTCTATCAGAGGGAGTTAGAGAAGGATCTGATGACAGCCAAACAACAGCCCATCTCCTGTAACACACAATTTCTGTCTAGCGTCAATGTTAGAGTACTAAATCAGAAAGTAGAGTGTCCTTTTTGTAGAAAATAAGAAAGAATGCAGGCATTCAGACCAAAATTATTCCTGTGCTAAAGCAACCACAGTACCTTACCAGATGGCAGTGGCGCTGCATTGTGGTAAAAGTTAAACACTTGCTGATCAACCCTACTATTTAGACACAGCATTCTCAGTCATTTACATGGAAATGAAAGGCTCTCAATGTGTCATGTTGGCGGAGCGGTTGACTGTGTTGGTCTGACAGGACATGAGCTCCAGGCCACTGCAAGCCAAAACCCTGCAATTAAAATGTGTCTTTTCAGTCTTACAACGCATTTAAGTTGCTTAACCCTCACGTAATTGCTTTTGTCATAAACACAATCCCTTCCCCTTACGTCGACTATACAAAAGTGCAGAAACTATGGAAAGCCTTAAAGTAGGATAGGCCAATATTGCAAGCAACCCAGTGATAATTAGAAACAGTTGACCTGTGACAACCCTACATAAAGTTTTTTGGCACTTTGCCTTTATTTGACTGCTTTTTCAAGAGCGGCAGGAAAAAAGAGCAGGGAGAGAGACGGCTCCTTTGGCTGGGAATCAAACCACAGATAATGCAGAAATTGCACTCACATTTCAAGGCAACATATTTTTGCCACTTATTTTACGGTAGGGATGTCACAATCCAATCTCAAAAGACAGACCCGGTACTTTGTTTACTTTGTCACACAGGCGTCATAAAGGGAGATCATAATTTTCTGGCAAGACACTCGAAATGCAGATGTTGAATAATTTACTTTGTAATCAATGAATGATTGATGTATTGATAACACATATTAGGCGTAGTAGTCATTTGTCCTGGGATGATGTTGCTGTTGTAGTCAACAGATACATGACAAAGGCCACAAAGGCAGCGCTGCTCCATAGACTGCTGGGAGGAACACTCTCTTCATCAGTCCCAGTTTGTCTCAAACACATAAAATCTTGTGTCACAGAGGACTTTGTCATGGTGGTCCGTTACTAGCTAACACCCCAAAAAAAAAAATAGCACATGTTAACAGTAACACCCTGTTGAAAATCTCTAATATCAGTAGCTTCACTGGGGTTTTTTTTTTTTTTTTNCACACACACACACACACACACACACACAAAATGCATGGTACTGCTGGTAGTCCAAGTGACCTGTCTCCATGGGTGGCTTCAGTATTAAACAGTAGGAGGCTCCTCCTGGGGGCAGGTATAATATTATCCAGTATGGATTGGGGGCAAAAAACCTGACTGGGACATCCCTAACATATTGCTTTACTGTCATTTTAAAGCCAAGATGGTGCAAGTCCCAATCACCCCGGATTCTTTATAACTGCAAATGAGAATACAGCTTAGAATGTAATTTTGTGGAGATTGGGTTGACACATGCAGACACAAAGACCCTTTACTGTGTTATTACACTAATTGTAATTATTAGATTTGGCACTAATCAGATTGAGTGGACCCCTGAAGAGACCTTCACTATGGTGACCAGGTGAAAGCCATTACTATTGGTCTACTGTTCCGCTTTGAATAGGCTTTTAGATTTTTTGTAGTCATTGTTGTGTGGTGCTATGCATAAAACAAGCTCATGCTCAAGCAGTGTGTTGTATTTCTTCCATGGAGGTTGTTCAGCAGGTGTTCAGGGCTGGGACATGTCTTGTTGCATACTATAAAAGGTTATATGGAATCTGGATTTGTGTACATACATTGTAGCAAATTGAAATTTAACAGCAGATAGTCACTTTTTGGGGGTGGGGGGCATACTGTCAGCTATGGCATGAATAAACACATGCTAAACCACTTGAACTTATTCATCTGCAATCGATTCCAAACAGCAACAACCACTGTGCACACTTCTGATTCATCCAGTAAAGGTAATCTATCACCGTGAACATGATATCAGCAATTGAAATGTGATAAATGGAAAAAGAACATAAATATCTTACTGTAAGCCTGGCTTAGATGAAAGAGGAGGGGATTTTTATCTTGACATTTCTCTGATTTCTGTCAGCATAAATTCATCTTAATGTTTCAGGTAAACATATGTTATATTTGGTCTGTTTGAGTATAATGAATGCTACGGTACAAACTCTGTTCTGAGTTTTGTATAACACATATGCCGGCAAGCGACCACCATATGCTGGAAGCTGTGAGTCTGGACTATAAGGTAAAATAATATATTAAAAAGAATATAGTAACTTATTTATTATATCTTATTCCTGACACAAATCTGCTGGTGTATTGATCACAGCCTTCTGTGCTTTAACTAAATTTTCTTGTCGTTTTTACACTGAACAGAAATATAAACGCCCCATGTCAAATATTGTTGCCATGTGGAGTTAACAACTGTAAATGAGCATTTGCTGACATTTTATTGTACAAAAGTAATATTTCTCTTGATTTGTGTATAATTTTTAATCTAACTTGTTGTCAGTGAGCATCACTCAGTGAGTTGTTTTTTTGCTCAGTGCATGGATGGGGCATGTCCAGTGGGTGATCAGACAAAATGACCAACAGCTGGACAATCCTTGGGCTAGGGACAATAAAAGGCCACCCCAAAATGTCAAATTTTGTCACAAGTCATAATGCCTCAGATGTCGCAAGTTATGCGGGAGCGTGCCATTGGCATGTTGGATGCAGGGATGTCCACCAGAGCAGTAGCTGCACGGCGTAAGAACCAACTCACATGGGCGAAAGCACATGTCCGATGGCCCTTGGCACGCTGGAGAAGAGTGATGTTCACGGATGAATCCAGGTTCCAGTTGTATCGTGCAGATGGAAGACAGCATGT
>NW_007577910.1:143924-217298 GCF_000690725.1 Stegastes partitus
TCTATATATTGCGAAACCCAAATGTTCATAAAACTCTTATATTTGACATGGGGCATTTATGTTTTTGTTCAGTGTATATTTTAACGGGGAAAATAAAGAGATAGTGTTCCATCAGTCCTTATAAAATTCTTGTGTGGAAAACAAGCAGAAACTAGCGAACACTAGATGTGCAATTCACCTCCTTTTTCTTATATCTCATTTTCAAGTCCTATGTTTTCTTCTCTTCCATGTGTTTCTGCTTCAGTTTTTTTCCCCTCCTTTTTTCCTGGTCTCTTCAGTTAGGAGCTCTTACAGACTAAATGTTGACATTTCTCTCAGGCCTGGTTACTTTGATCAGAATATTCATAGACTATTGATTATTTCAGCCCCGGAAATGGAGACTGGCTTGCCACACTTATTTGGTTTTACACACCCGTTCCTCAGTCCTCCATTAATGTGACGGGAGAGAGAGCCTAAAGGTTAATTGATAGAAAGAAGTAATAACTGAGAAAGAAGTGGATGAAGCTGGTCACAAGAGTTATTAGTGGCTGTAGCTGTCCACCAGACAGACACTCTGTCTGGTCCTGTGTACCAATTTTAACTGAGGAATTTAGATGCGGTCTCAGTTTGGACATGAACTTCATTAGTTTAGTCAGATTTAAGAAAAGTCTCACTTGATATTGATACTTATTTTAGGGTTAGGGTTTGGTTTTATAGTCAGCAATAGGTCATTTTCATCTTGAATTAATCAGTTTCCTCCTTAAACCAGACAAAATTCTATTAAAGGTGGAGTGAGGGATTCTAATGCAACACGGTTTTGTCAAAGTCAGTGAGTGTCTCCTCACAGTCTGCTAGCTGTCCATTCTGTGTATCAGGCTGGTATATCTGGCATATATCATATGCTAACTAGATAATGTCAACAATCTTTCTTCTAAAACGCTTTTAACAGAAATCACCACTGGGACATCTTTGAAGGGCAACCTGCAAAAAAGAACTTATGATAGATTACTAAAAAGCCCCAATGCACATTTACTTCCTTATTAACCAAAACTTTTAGCTGCTGGTAGCTCATCAGTCAACCAACTCTGACAGCCTCATGCTGTAATTTCTCTTATGGGCAAGTTAACTCCTTAAACCCAAAGTTACTGTCTGAAATTTCCACCTGAAAAACATCCAAAGTCAGTCATCAACAGCTCCATAACTGTGAACAAACTCTGGCTCTTTGAAAAGAAGATATTTAGGAGAACTTTTAAATACAATAGGTTTCTGTGTCCCCATCAAACTTCAAGAAAAAGATCTAAAACACTTCAACAATAAATAAATACATTTTTACTTCCGTAACTGAAAGTGAATCAGAATTTGAGGTCAGTGAGATATGTCTTTTTTTTTTTTGCTTGGGCGCTGAACAAGTTTTCTTATGTTTTAACAGTCTATGGTAACGACTTTGATTTGACGCCACACATTGGCAAGTTGTAATAACAGAGTAATTCAGCCATGTATGTTCAGGTGATTCTGCAGAAGAATAGTGAAGCAGAAAGCCCGGCCCTACGAGCTGACTGGATAGGTTCCTCAGGTTCGGTATGTATGAAACACCAGAAGTCTGAATCCTCTGTTTCTGGGACTGTCCGCAATAAACTCACTGCAGCTTCAAGGTGGAATTGCTCAGCCATGGCGTGTACTGCTTAGTTTGCCTATAATTTGTCTTTCAGCATATAATACACCATATGGACACATTAATAAGGTTAAAAGCTAGTTTTTCATTCAATCAGGTCTTCAAGCTTTCAACAGTGCCTCTAATTGTGTGTGGTTAATTTCACATTTAGTGTGAAGGGAAAGTGGGATGCAAGAACACCTTGTTAATTTACTTACAGTTTATGCACAGTCACAGGCGCGCACACACACACACACACACTAGTGTGAAGGGAAAGTGGGATGCAAGAACACCTTGTTAATTTACTTACAGTTTATGCACAGTCACAGGCGCGCACACACACACACACACACACACACACACACACACATATATCTATATATATATATATACACACACACACACAAGTGTTCACTCTTATATGTACACTCTGTACATTCTATTAAAAAAGACAGACTTTTCCTGCAGGATTTCTGTGATTAAAGTTAACACACCGCTTTAAAATGTCAAAGAGCAGCGTAGCATATGACAGCAGTGGCAAAAAGGACAGATTCGCAAAATACTCCTTTGCAGTCGTTCTCTCCTCATTACATTCACCCTGTAATACTGCAGGCTATTGTCAATAAGGCTATAGAGTTGTCAAAAAATGCTCTTGCATTTATGTTTTTGCACCATTAAGAAGAGCTCTGTTTCAGTGTGTCTCAGATGGAGCATTTTGTATATTGATGTTAATGACAAAGAATCGCAACACGTGGTGGCAATGTGTGATGTGGTGGCAAAATAAAAGAAGTGAAGTCAGGTTTTTGAATGATTCTGGCAAAAGTTGGAGCAGACGTTATCAGCCATTTAATTCAGGCAAAAGCTTTCTTAAGCACCTTCAATGAAAGTCTATAAATTTGGAACTAATCGCCTGAAACCATTGTTAGTTTTACATGCCAGAACTGAAGTCTAATAGGTTAAACAACATTTAAAAAGCTGTGTTTTAGGGGAGAAAAAATGTATACATGCTATAGTAATAATGTGACAATAAGCACAGTATGTCCTGTACACACTAAGCACCCAGCATTTATAAGATCTCAGTTTAATTTATTATCTTATTTGATAAGATAACAGCAGAATGTCCCATTATTTTTTTTCCTGACTCTTCTTTTTTCTTTTTTTTCTTTTGTAGTTATCAGCCACACCAGTCAGGTGGGTGTACGGATACCAATTTAGTAGGTTGGATCAGTGCTAACAAACATAAACATGTCATGCCTAAGAGATATCAAATGGCATATGAACAAATCTATACATAATTGCGGTCTACATCTGGTTTTGGGCCCTGTCTTGTTAGAGTGTTGCCAAGTAGAGACGTTGCATTACACCGCATGTTACTGAGAGGTGTTTGTGACTTTTCTTGTTTTGTCTGTGTGTTATTGACATATACAAGGACGACATATAGCTGCGCACAGACAAAAAAAGGCCTTGAGGTTAACCATGATAAACACAGCGCTAAAAACATCTTTTTTGTCACGTTAAATTTTTTTAAAGACACTGTAGTTGCAGCGTTGCCAGGAGTGCCACTCTGTAATCTGGTCGATGTCCTCTGTTCTCTTCCTCACCCTGTCATCACCTCACCTCCCTTCCTACCACCAGTTTGAATATACTGTGGACAACATCAAGTGAGTTTCCTAGTAAGTTTCCCAAATATTTTGTAGCTGGAGGACCAACTTTCTCCCCCTTTGAGTGGATCATAAAATTATTATGAATCTATGTGTTATTTTTTTTTCTTCTCAGCCCTAAAAAGAAATTATTACCCAGAAAGCAGTTTGCGGAGAGCCTCTAGCTCTTCTTCAAGCCACCGTCTCAGGGAGTGGGAGTGAATCAGTGTATGAGGGATGGTATTCTTGACACAGCTGTGTGCATGGTTGTATTGTCGATTTATGAATATTAATTGAGGTTTGACACTATTATTGCCTGAAATGCATGCTGAAAGATGGCATCTTGCCCAAATCATCTACACAGCAATAAAAACTTAAATTGGAGTGCTGCACCGTATTCTTTATCTATGATTTATGCACTTTGCCATGACTGAAAATAGAATCTGAAAATCTGAGGGCAAAATAAACCACCTGAATGAAATAACATCCTCAAAGCATCTACTGTCATAATGCTGTATCAATGTGAGTCCAGCGTATGTGACATTTCTGCATTAAAATGTCTAAAAAAGACTGGACCAAAGTTATATATTTTGTTGACTTCTGTACTTAAATTATCGTAAATGTTTCTATTACTGATCAGTTCCAGGGAAATCTGTGATGCGTTTTGTTCGATGTAACTGTGCAATTCATTTTGGTTGCGTGAAAAAAGCCCAGTTAAGACAAGGAGATACATCAGAGTGCAGAAGGAAGAAGATGAAGTCTGTGAACTAGCTAGCTAACCACTATGTTTTTTATTTAAAATTCTGTTGCTCGTATTGTGGGCCCATGAAAAATCAGGATTATTTTAGTATGTTTTGACCACAAATACCAGTGCTGGGCCACACCATGATAGCACTGGGCAATTATGTACAGTAGCTCTATGAGTAGTCGACTCACCTAATGGTATGTTAGCAACTTGTGTTTGCAACAATGCCATGGCATAAATATATGTGACTGACATGGATACATTTTTATTCCATTACCTCATTTGTGAACATGACTTCCACCATGTCATGGTATTTACATTTTCATTGGTAATGGTGGTAATCACAGAAACTCCCACGATGCAATGCTACTTCACATTGTCGTCAAACTATGTACTTTCAATATTGTTATAACATTTTGATCCCTAGAGGCAGATGTTTTATAGTTTAAGTGCTCTTTTGGCCACTTGGGGGACTTTGTATCACCTTATGGTTGCTAAAAACATGCAAGCGACTGAACTGGTGGGAACACGTTGCTTGCAGGTAACAATCCAGTATGAACTAGGAAGCCCAGAGATGAGCTTGAAGACTTATGGGGAAATTTAATATATATTTCATATACACCACACATTCATACATATATGTGTATGTATACACACACACACACACACACGCACACACACACACACACATACATACATACACACATACATGTATGTATGTATGTATGTATGTATATATTTATATACAAAATGGTGTAAATACAGGAGTCAAGTCTGTTTAGACTCTCAGTAATCTCAGTCATGGTGAACTGTGTCTGTAAAAGCTCACTAAAAACTTCTTATTTTGGTTCTTGAAGGCATGTGATCTCTCATCCAGAGAGAGACTCATGTGGAGTATCAAATATATATTGTCAGCCCCAAAATGATTGGCTAATGGCCTATTACCCACGACTCACATGCCTTGAGGTGTGAATGGTTGTGAAATTGCCAGGTGATGGATGATTCAAGGCTGCAAGGTGGCGCAGTTGGTTAGCACCGTTGCCTCGCAGCTAGAAGGTTGCCGGTTCGCGTCCCGGTGGGGGCACTGGGATCTTTCTGCGTGGAGTTTGCATGTTCTCCCTGTGCAGCGTGGGTTCTCTCCGGGTTCTCCGGCTTCCTCCCACACAGTCCAAAGACATCTTGAGGTTAATTGGTGATTCTAAATTGGTGTGAATGTGAGTGTGCTTGGTTGTCTGTCTGTAAGTGTGGCCCCGCGATGGACTGGCGACCTGTCCAGGGTGTCCCCTGCCTTCGCCCTGAGTCAGCTGGGATAGGCTCCAGCCCCCCCACGACCCTAGTGGGGATTAAGTGGTGTATAGATAATGGATGGATGGATGATACAAGATGTTAATGATGGAGAATCTGTCTGTGGAGGGATCTCAACAACATGTTATAAAAACCTTGTAAGATTCCTTTCACTGTAGACCTTAAACGGATTTACTCCAAATACAACATACCAGTGCACTTCAGACCCAACAACACTATGAGGCAAAAACTGGTCTACCCCAGGGACAAATCACCCTAACACAAGCATGACAATGAATATGCAGACCAATGCAGCAAGTGGTATACATACCTTTATATAGGGGAGACAAAACGCTTGCTCCACAAGACAAGACAGGAGAGCAGCTCCTCAAGACAAGACTCAGCGGTCCACCTTCATCTTTAAGGATGAGAGATGCTTCTTTAGGGACAACAATGCACACATTCTGGACAGAGAAGATATATTTTCTGAGCGAGGAGTGAAGGAAGTCATCAATGTTAAGCTAGATCCAGGCTTGTGATCCTTGCTCCTGACTTGATCCTTGCTTATGTTGTCTCTACTCTCAGATGTACGTTGCGTTGGATAAAAGTGTATGTCAAATGAAATTGTAGAAATGTAGAACTGTAGAACAGCCATCTCTCAACACCAAACATGACACTGTTTATCAGATTCATATAATGCAGTCCTAAATTCCCTTACTAGACAATTTCATTACCATTGAGTGACATTGCACTGCAGCAACAGTTGAGGCAGGTTTTAGTGATTTACCAGGTGACTTTAACTAATGTGACTCTCGCTAACAATGGCATTTTCATGCATCAAACGGATATAGAGAAACATTAATATTAATCTGGAATCATGTTTATTCAACTTTAACTTTCCTTTTAGCTATATCTTCACCAACTCAGCAAGGAAAACATCCAGTTCCTGTACTACATTTGCTACAGATGGAGCATCCAGGTTTTTAGAGCTCTGCAGTGCAGTGCAGAGGAGAGTGGTGACACTGAACCAAAACATTTGAGTCGAGGACCACTAAAACGTAAACACAGAGCCAACAGACACCCACGTGCTCCGTCAATAACTGATCTAATATTTACATGCACATTTTGCTCAAAGCAGCTTTACTATTATGAAGCAAGTGTCAGCAAATGCATTTAAAGCTGAAATGTGTCTGAATGAAAGGGTGGTTCAAAGTTGCCTTTTTGATGATACAGGGCTTTCTTTGGTTGTCAGTGATATCTATTTACAATCTTTTTCCTTAGCTGACAGCCAGCTGTTAAGGAGTCAGGTCATGATGATGCCTCTTAGGCAGACACCTTCATTTTTAACAGACATATAAAAAGTCTATCTGAGGCAGCCCAACAGGCGTGAAATGTGAAAGGAAGACATTCGAGGACAGAAAATGCAGTGGACTCAAATTACACCCCTCATCGCTTCACTACCTACCACTCTTTAGTACAGTCACCGCTCTCCCAGACACCAAAATGCCTTTTAAACCATCATTTAATCCCACCTAATGAATTAGAATCCCTTTTTCTCTTTGCTGGGTAAGTAGGGCTTAACGGTAATTGAATGGGTAGTACTACTCTGCATAATTTTTCTTATGCTAAGAAAGGGAGGGGGTAAAAAGAAAGATGTGTGAATTTAATGTGAGCTTACTAAGAGGGAACTGGCCTTGAGTCCACAAAATGATCTTAAGAGGAGGGGCGGGGGCCGCTCAATTCCTGCCTGTACCACCCCTTTGCTGACCTTTCTGAAATGGACTTTAATGCATAAAGTGGAATAAAGCAGAATTAATCATGTGCAGGGACTAGGTCATGGACAGGGGTGTAACACAGATGGCTGAGTGGCACTGTTGGTGTGTGTGGAGGCAATATGTGGGGGGTGATCACGACCAATACCAAAACACACACACATACACGCACTTGCACACACACACACACACACTTGAAATTCGCATTCTTTGTCAAACGTGCAGACAAGGTGAACACACACACACACACACACACACACACACACACACACGGATAGCTCTTCCATTTAATCGCCCTGTTGAGTTTGAAGAGTTTCAAAGGTTACCACTGCAGCTGTAGTCAACTCAAGGCCTTTCTTTGGCTTTTCTTCCAACTGAGCAACACACCATTGTGATTGTGAATTTATGTGCTTGATTTAAAAGATGGGCTGCTGATGTTTTGATTCCACTGGCAGCTTCAGAAGTCTCGCGGGGTCCAAGCCTTGGTACGTGTGAGCTGTTTCGAAGACTAACAGCAGAGGTGCTCATAACACTGTAACTCATCAGTGTTCCTACATGATGTACAGACTGCAAACATTGCAGCATGTTTGCTATGATAATGAAGTAATAACTTGCACCAACAACACTGTCATTAAGCTTCATCACTACACTGAACATCAAATACTTCCAAGCACTGCATTGTTTATTAGAGTACAGGTATACTGGGTACTGTCTCACTGTGTGCATACGCTAAAAAGCAATTTAGGGGACCTATTACCACCAAATGCATGGTTGCAAGACAATTCCTTTTTAGAGATTTAGATACGAACAGATTAAGAACATTTTAAGTTACATTGTTTTGATGGGTTTTGTTGTCATGATGTTGGTAATTACACCAGCTGTGTGTAATTTAAACAGAAAATTCTGTGTAAATTGATTTAAAGCAAAATTCAGGATGTAGTAAATTCATTAATTACTTAATAACTTTTTTAAATAAAAAGATTAAGTAACTGGTAATTCAAAATGCCTTTAATTGTAGAGGAAAGATTAATTCCACTAACTTTATGTAGTTTGTGTGACGACCCAAGCTCAGGAGCTATGAGGGCGGACTCAAACGAAAGAGGGAGGCAAGGAGGAACAGGTTAAAGGAATGTGTTTTATTCACACAGTGGGGGGTTGTGGAGGGAAACCAGGTGAGGGGTCCAGTAGAGGGGTCCCAGTCGTGGTGGGGGGATCTGAGAAGGCGGTCGTTGGTGTCGAAGTACGGGGAAGGATGTCATGAGGGAGGTTCCGTGGAGAGGGTCGTGGCGGCGGGTCCCAAGGTGGAGGTAGGAAATCCAGTGCTCAGGGGATGGTGCTCGTGAGAGGTCGTTACCCGTGATGGTGTGTGCTCTGTGTACCAACTCGTGAAGGTGCTCGTGTCTGTGGGTTCCTGTGGATGAAGCTCGAGGGAGAGAAGAAGGCAGGCGTGCCGGAAAACGCAGAAGCTGGAGCCTTGAGGAGACGCTGGAGGCACACAGAAACAACAAACACATTACACTGGCGAAAACTCGAGAAACTAGAGAGCTTAGCTTAAATGCTCAACGCTGTGTAGCACACTAAGCGGCCTGACTGTACCTCAGGGGATGTATCACAATCATCTGGCGCTGGAGTAGTGTGAGACGCTCCTTTTTGAAGGGACAGCGGCTGATGAGATGATTAGCCACAGCTGCCAGCGCCAGAGCGTTCTCCTCAGGTTGGCTCCGTCCAAGCTGCAGGAAAAGAGAAACACACGCCCACCACAACACCAAGACAGAAAAGAAAACCCAAAAACTACACATATTTTCACAGTCCTCACAGTTTGCTTGTTGAACATATTTTCTTCAAAAGTTGTCAGAATTCAAAAAGACTGATGGAAACTCAAGAATGTGTCCTCTGCAGGGATGTCATTTATATAATATTGCTCACAGGTTTTACCAATGCTGGGGAAAAGTGGAGGCTCTTCATGCTATAAATATTTTACTACTGGCATTTAATTTGTGTCCATACTTGTGTCAGCAGCCTGAAGTGTAATAAAAAAAAGTCTGAAACTGTTGCCAGATTTCTTTAGTTTTTTACAGAATCAGTAAATACAAATACCTTAGTTTGGCAAATTTGGAAAACAGACATGCAGAATAAAGAGATTTTGATGAAAATTATGATTATAAAATACATTTTCAGACAGAACACTACTATACATGTGGGCATATTAAAGACCATCAGAGAGAAAATTCTAATGATTCTTTTTGTTTCTGGCTCTGGTAACTGGTGTCATTCCTTGCGAACCTCCCTGCAGGTTTTTCTGTCTAACAAATTAGAAAATAAGTTCTATGGCAATTCCACCACGTTTGTCACTGTAAAGCAGGTCTGTTCTGACTGGCAAAGAAACAAATACTGATCGATTTCTTCCCCTGTCTGATGATCACCAGCACAAGTGAATACGATGCTTAATGTAAAGCAACCCGCTTGTGATCCCACTGTCCATATGTCTGCTCTTCTTGTCCATAGCATCCGACTGTATCACATTCCAGCTTCATTGCAGCTGCTGGAGAAGATCTATTGCCGTTCTAGCCAGGCTGTCTGTGTTTAGTATTTGCCTGTCCACTGGGTCCATGTTCAGTCCCACCTCCTGCTCTCAGTCATCACATGCACTGTATGTCAATGCAACTGAATTCACAATGTTTCTGTTTCTATTGTCAGACGTTGGAAGCTGTGCGAAATCAGATCACGGCTCATTATCAAGCTGCTGCACTGCAGATAAATCATTACTTTATGATCACTGACAAAAAAGAACAAAAATGTAGGTTAATGGCGGCAGATGTGCCATAAGATCGGCTAAATTGACATTTAAAATGAGTGACAATGATCCACCTGGGTTGGCGATCTCTGGTAATAATGATATGACAATATGAAAACTAATTTTAATGTTATTTGCAGTGGAAAGATTGACAGGCTCAGCAACAGCATCTACGTGCATGGAGCTTCGTGAAGCGTCAGTTTGTGTTTCTAACTATTTCAGGAAATGTGGGCTACTATCTCAAGGTTGTTCATTTTGTCCTGACAGGATGTTTTCTAGGTAGAAATTCTTTTTAAAAATGGCCTCAGGCTGAAGGTTTAAAACTTTCACAGTTCTGTTTCGACACTGACAGCACTTGGTTAAGGTTTAGGAAGGAGAAGGAGACAAGGAGAGGTCCAACGTGACAGGAGACGCAAGACTTTTTTTTTTTTTTTTTTAGATTTAATCAAAATCATGATCTTTTCTAACTGAAGTTCTTGTTAAAACCACAGTTAGAAGTCTAATGTGAACTCTGAACTTCAGTGAGACAGTTTAGTTTTGTACACACACCCTCCAGTCCGGGGCACTTGAACATCATGCAGGGAGTGATAATTTTGTTCTTAGGGACTGACTTGTAAATACATGAGTGTGACGTTTTAAGTGCATGTTTAGACAAATTCTGCAGACAAATCTGTTGTCAAGATGGTAACATCTGTTTTTTCATCTGCTGGTGACAATTATCTGCTTAAAAGGTGCAACAACTGAACAATGACCACACATTATTTATTTTCAATGCAAAGTATTTCCACTGTGTAACACCAAAACCAGTATAATAAAAAGCTGGTGTTCAGGTGAGGATCCCTGCTGCAATGTGTAAGTCGCTGCTGTTTCGGTATTCAGGTGAACAGCTGAAGCAATTGGCTGAAATTGAGGAAGGGTTGCAGGTTTATCTGATCTGGTGAAGCCTCAGGGGTTAGAGACATGAGTAGAGGGCTCACCACTGAAGCTTTGAGACCAAGTCGCTCTCTGGGGGCAAGAAAAGCTGGACTTGACCCAATGTGAGTCGAGCGGGAGGGAGGACTGTAACACTTCAAATAGCGTGTAGGGGTTATGTGATCCTCTCAGCACAAGAGAGCCACTCTGGTGTGAATGTGCGGGGCTGAGAAAAGGAAGAGGCGAGTTGGCGAGAACGAGGGGAGGGAGAGCGTAGAACAAGAAGTGGAAGAGAGAGAGAGAGAGAGAGAGAGAGAGAGAGAAAGAGGGAAGCAGAAGTTATAAAGAATAAATCACCGAACTAAATGAACAAGGGAATGAATGATAACGTGGGAGAGAATAGAATGTGTGAAGAAGTCAGTCAGATAAAAAGAAGAAAAGGAAATAGGGATTCAGAAGGGGGGGGCAGAGGCAGAGAAGTGAGTGTTCAGCGTTGTAAGTAATGGCAGCATGGTGACCTTACTGCGGCGCTGCTGTGTTCACTGTGTATGTGTGTGTGGATTAAGTTCTTAGTGTGCACTACAAATGGGCTCGTATGCAAGTGTGCCGTTGTGCATTGCAGGAGTAAAAGATACATGCATGTATGTGCATAAGTACACGTGGTCTTACAAAACAAAGGTCAGGCTGCAGGAGGCGAGTGCACAGACGTGTGTGTGTGTGTGTGTGTGTGTGTGTGTGTGTGTGTGTGAGGGAGACGTTGTAAACCAGCAGTAGTGAATGTGCAGTGGGACAGAAGGCTAGACTGCTTGTCCTCCTCCTCCTCCTCATCTGCCTGCCACCGCACATCAGTGCCGCCCTTGCCATCAGATGTGACAGCCACAACCGTCAGAGTCGGCGCTAAAATAGCCACCATACGGCTGTTACAAGCCCCGATGGCAGAGCTCTGCTTACAGCGGCTGACAGAATCACATTTCAGCACTGGCTGAAAAAGGCGGAGGGAGTGGAAGAGAGAGAGAGATAGGGAGTAGGGAAAAGGGAAAAGGGGGAAGAGAAAAAAAGGGAGAGAAAGTGATGATGGGGGGAGGGGGACACTGGTGAAGGGTGACCAGAGGAATTTGTATTGTAATTTCCAACATGATCAGCCAAGACACCTGGCATGACTGTCTGCGGCTTATTGCAATTAATTAACTTCACAAGTGACTGCAGCAAGCCCGATACGCCTTTTGCTGTTGTACCCTGTAATATATACAGAACTATAAGCACAACTCAAGGTTTGAAGAAGCTGAATGTCAAAAGGTAACCGGACGTTTGAAGTGCTAATCTTTAGTGACCTTTATACTGTGCTCACTGTGATGTTTCTGCACAGCTCCTCATTTCAGAAGTATAGTTTTTAAAAGACTCCGTCTGTTGAAAATCGAGGTTTATTTATTTATTATTTTTAAATCTTATTATCGTGTCCAAATGGTGTCTTTATATACGTAAAGACACATCATGAGCTATAAAACAACACTGTACTAATGACGGTCTCCAAAACACAGCTTCAGCCTTCCAGGGTTTCACACACAATAAACAGAAAGAAGCAATCCTTCCAACTTGCAGGTTGGAACTTTGTGTATTAATATTTATCTTGTATGGCTGAATTACGCAAACAGCAAAACTTGTGTTGCACAGAGTAGCTTTGCAGCGCTTGAGCAGAATCATAGCTGCCCTGGTGTGTTTGAGCTGCAGCAAGCAACAGAGAGGTGGATGGGGAGAGGCAGGACTTCATAGATCTGCACATTCTAGGTATAATAAATAGTTTAGAGTTACATCTAAACCAGGAAACAACTTTCTAAATAGGTAATTTTGATGAACTGGGTTTAATCAACAACTGGACAGGAGCCTTAAATAAAATCATCTGAAATGTTAGCGGCCGATCAAGGCAATTTTTAAACTACTTGGTAACAGCTTTATAAAGCATGTGCTTAAGCCTGATCCTTTAGGATGCTACTAAAATATCTGCAGTAAGGAAATGTTTAAAATTGGAAAACAAAAGCAATTTAACAGACATTTCCAATACCCATGATGCGAGTAACTCAGGCAACAGCTGCACCAAAGCAGCACACGCTGGAAGATACTTAAAAAAGGAAGGAGAAATTTTCTTGAGACTGCAACGAGGCCAATAACATTACAGACAGGGTAAGTAAATCCACTGCGCTGGATGAGCAGCCCACTGGTGTGGTTGCCACGCCACACCCTACTTCCGTTGTCAAGCATATACACTGGATTGATTTTAATAACTTTAATGTACTTGAAGTGTGCATTATCTTGGAAAAATGTATCAGATTGGGACTTGGTGTTAGTGGATACTCCATATTAAAAGACTGATATCAGATCAGGGCCAAAAAAAAAAAAAAAAAAAGAATCAGGACAGCCCTAATTTGAGCACATCATTTACTATGAGCAGAAGTGTATCTACCAGAATGCTGGGTCTATGAATGTATGAAGATAGCAGTCAACAGAACCACCTCTCAGCCTTGGTGCTAGTTTGTCCTGGTGGTCAATAATTATTTTGTGAAAAAAATCCCATGTGGCCCATAAACCAGTTTATGTATAAAGTGGACTGTTAATGGGGCATCTGCAACTGTAAAAAAGGCCAGGTTTTCAAAGCAGGAATGTACAGGTAGGGCCAGCAAGGAAAACAATGATGTCCATGTGCAGAGGGTCACACAATGTGGAAGCAAATCTGGATGCTAGGAAACTTTTTAGCTTTTACCAAGCGCTGTCTTCATCACAAGCACAGCAGTCCAAAAAACATTTTTCACATGCTCAATCACTGGGAAAAGAGTGGCTGTAAAACAGTTTATTATTTTATTATTAGAATTTGATTCAGTAACATTTGGCAAGTCTGAAGAATATAGAGGAAACAAAGGCAGTAACATCTCTGAATAAATACTGGAGCATGACCATGTTGCTGCTGGCAGACAAAGGGAGATTCACAGTGGTACCCAACACAGCTGATTACCACAGCAAAAAAAACACATGAATCAGTGCCATGTGATTTGGTGGTGACGTGTTTATACCTGGGACCCCCCCAAAAATCAAAAATGATAAAGCCTCTTGGATGAGAGGTGAAACACCACTAAAGCTCGTAGGATTACTGAAGAGTGAGATTTCGGAAGTTTTGGAATCCTCATTCCCTTAAAGATCAGCACTGTCACAATGGGCTAAATTTACATATCAGCGTTCACCAACTGAACTTGTCTTTACAGATTATTGGGATTCTATTAAAATAAATATACCTAAATGTAAAATTTTCCCCACTGTTTTGCAATGAAACTGATGGGATGAGCCCCTGCTTGAAGCTGGGCTGTTAAACATGGGTCCTGTGCATGTTGACAAAGCAATGTTGGGTGACTTCAAGTACAGGTTTCCTTCTACTGAAGAACACACATTTAAGAGCGGCATTTATCACACACTCACGTTTGTTGAGAGAAAATAAGAGCCAGAGATTAAACTGAAAACAACCCCCAACAAAGACACTGCAGAACACTTTGAGTGGTTCTGAAAACCTATAAATAGAAGAAGCATCAAGGCCACATTTATGTCACACCTTTCACAGAATTACTGCTATAGACAGAAACACACTCGGCCTGTTTACAACAGAAATATAACAGGCTGGGTACGTGAGCTGCTTCATGCACTGAACAGAACCTGCGGTGAACTGACAGTCAGGGGTCCGTTTTGCAAAGCAGGTTTAGTGAAAACTCTGACTCTGTTAACCCCAAAATGAGGGAAACTCTGAGTTTTCCATTTCACAAAGGGAGGTAACTCAAACCAGAGACAGAGGGGTAACTCTAGCCTGTGTAGCGTATGTTAGAACTATGCTTTGTAGTTCTGTTGCACTCGCTGATTTAGGGGCTGTTACGGGACAGTTCGAAGACTCAAGTGCGAGGCAACATAACACGGCAGACAGGCAGGTTCAAACAATAAAAGATTTATTGTACACACAGGAAATAAGTACAAAACTCAAGAAGGTTTGCAGGCAGGGCAAACTACACCTATTAGTGCTCGGGCTGAACCAAAGAACTAAAGACACGGACCCGAGTTCGGTACCACCGAGTTGGGAACCGAGAAACCAAAACTTTGACTAAACTAAACAGAGGAACAAACTAAAGGAGGACACCATAAGGTGCAAACGAGGAAGCTCAATAATCAAGACTCAACAGAAAAGGCTAGCAGACAAAAAGCTATCGACTTAGCTAGCGCTACGCACAGACAGGCGGACTAAATGCAGAGCTAGGATTTACACAACGTACAGACAGGCAGACTAAAGATGTCTCAAAAGCTAGCGCTACATACTGACGGGCTAAGTACCGACGCTAAATAAGGATGCTAAGGTTATGATGCTAGCAAACGCCGAGAGAACCAGACCTGACAGGAGCCGACCGAGTAGAGAGGGGAAGCAGGGAGGAGGGTAAGGTAGCGAAGAGGGATTGGCATTGCCGCGGCTGCAGTGGAGAGGCAGGCGGAGACCAAGAGCGGACGCCAAGGAATCCAGGGAGGGGAAGGTGAGCAGAGCTGGTGCCGGTGAACAGACGGAGCCGTTGTGGTGGGGTGGCGTTGGGACTGACGAGCTGACGAGAGCGGACAGGTGACGGGTTGGTGGAGGAGAATCCGGTTTCAGTGTCAGGAGTGGAATGGTGATGGTGGCAGAACCGGTGAATGGTTCGACGGCGTGGCGCTGGAGCATTGTCTGGCCGGAGCTGAAATACCAGTAGACCGGAGGTTGCAGCTGGAGCGGACCAATCCCCACGTACCAATCAGCAGACTGGTAACCAGGCACACCTGCCTGCGTGCTGGGACGCCAGAGAGAGAGAGCGGGGCAGGGGCCGAGGCTGCAGGGACATGACAGGGGCACCACCTCAGTTTACTGAGGAATTATATTAAATAAAATCTCAGAGACTTTATGTAAAATCACATTTATCAGTCTGTTATCTGAAAGCCTTAACCTCTGATGAAATTGACCTCAGTTCCCACACAAAGAAAGACACAAAACTGTGAATTGGTCTAAATAAGAAAGGTTTATTAACTATTCTACTATTATAATACATGTAAACTATAAACAATGAGATCAGAGGGTGTGTAGTGGACGTGTCATCAGATAACCCGGTCAAATAATGAGGATTATGGAGAGAGCAGGATGGTTAATAAACAATCTAGTGGTAGTGATTAATAATTTGGTTTGTGATTGATACACTTGTGAGCCATCAAATAGTTACAACATCAACCCAATCAGGAGCAGATAGGACGTCTGGCTTACTACTTTGTGCACCGCTGATTAACGGAGTCTGTGTCGTTGGCTGGAACAGGTGGATTGGCAGTTTTTCCACAGCGGTTCCGGGCTTTCTCCTTCCGAAGCTTCGTGAAGTTGCTTGGCAACAAGTTCTGCCGTAGAGCTCCCAGGAGCGCAATGTTGGAGGCCGTCAGCAGACTCTCACGTCAGCAGTGCTGACTCAGCACACAGTGGTGGATCTGCAGGTGGCCAGCGTCTGGTGCGTGGGGTGGTCGCGTACTCCTCAGGTTAATGAAAAAATGATTTCAGTATTAACGGTGACTCTCATTGTGCTTTCGGCCATGTTTGATATTAGCCGAAACAGGAAAAGAAGTTTGGAAACTAAGACCGAAGGCGCGTTGTACTGATCTGTTACAAAATTAAATTTTTGCTGATTCTTGTCGGTTTGCTTTGACAGAATCAAGCGTGTAAATTAGACTTTAAATGGAGGTGAGCACGCCCTTAAATAACCAAAGTCAGAACTAAAACTACGAACTACAAAAATTAAAATACATAAAGAGAAAGAAAAACGCGGACAAAGAAACGGCCTAAGAAGCACAAACAAAAACAAAAGCAAGAGGCAAGAGCAAGAGAGCGAACAAAAGAAGTTTCCTACTTTTATCCTCTTGGTCCAGGTGGGTGTATATGAAGGTGTGGAGAGGATTTTGCCACGACTCTTGGTAACTTAACCCTCCTCTCTTTGTTAGGAAGAGGAGAGAAGGCTGCATTTCTTAACTTAAATTAAGAAAATGTACTATAGACGAGAACGCGATAAATCCATCTCTCACCATGACCCATGAACATGAAATGAAAGAACAGTGACATACATCATGGAGAATAGCCTAGGCTATGCAATAACAATAAGAATGTTATATAAACAGCTACATTTGAGAAATATATGTCAACACATGGAAACATAACGCATGGAGTGAAGCATTGATTCCCACATGACTGATTATACCTACGATTAAACATTGATGCATTTAATCAGCGGTAACATGAGTTTTAATGATGATGTAGTCCCGACCTCACCAGACCATTTACTGTCGTTAGATGGTACTGTGGGTCCGTGACAGAAGCATAAATACTTCAGTAGAAAGCTAACTTGGTCCTCTGTTACGGCCCGGCTCTTTGAACGCAGCAATCAGTGGAGAGCAGACGAGATCGAGTGCCAAAAATCATCTGTTTATTTTACAAAATAAGAAAAAATGAAGCATAAAGCAAAAGCAAAAGCAAAACAGCCGCGCTGCAAAGCCTGCATGTGTCGCAGAGGCGACCAGGTGGAGTGAGAACGAGCATCAATGGGACGAAGCGGGTTTTTAACTGCACGGGCCCAGGTGCAGTCAATCACCTTGACGACAACTCCGCCTTGATGGAATCCTGCGAAGTGACAATACACAGGAAAACAACAAGCACACACCTAGTGGCACGGAGGGGTCATCACACCCCCCACTCCCCACCCCCCATACAAAGGGGTTCCAATAGGAACACCAGCAACAGCTATTTAACATAAACAAACTTAATTGCTTTTCTTTTCCTTAACATTTTAAACTTTAAATTGTTGGCTGTACTTACTTCACCCTATTGCCAAAAATACATACTGACCGTTAAACCACTATTTGGATCCTCCACCAGCCAACCAATCCCTAACCTGCCTACTCAGCAACTACGGCGCCTGGAGAAGCATTTAAGAGTGCCATCTAGAGACATGGAAGACCAGAAGGGTTAACTATCAGTCAGGCTCGAGAGCAAGGAGCTCTCGACAAGGCATCAGCCACGAAATTATCCGAGCCTTTAATGTGACGGATGTCTAAGCAATAGGGCTGTAAATACAACATCCAACGCATCAACCTGCGATTTGGGCAGTGTACCGTGTTTAGAAAAGTTACTGGGTTGTGATCCATGTACACAACCAAAGGGACACTCGAGCCAACATACACATCAAAATGCTGTAATGCCCAGATAAGTGCAAGGGTTTCTTTCTCCACCACAGAGTAATTCAACTGGAATGAGTTGAACTTCTTGGAATAAAAACTCACGGGACGGTCCACACTACAACTATCTGACTGTAGCAACGCTGCTCCCGCCCCCACATCACTTGCATATACATGCAACTTGAAAGGCTGATCCATGCAGGGAGCTGCAAGAACAGGAGAAGAACACAAGATAGATTTCACATTTTCAAAAGCCTGCTGACAAGAGGCTGACCAGACAAAGCAAGCAGTTCCCTTTAACAAGTCAGTCAGGGGAGCGACCACAGTTGAAAAGTTTCTACAAAAACTGCGGTAGCAACTGACCAAACCAAGGAAACGCTGCAGCTCTTTCTTTGTGGTGGGAACTGGATATTGTTGAATAGCACTGACCTTGGCCTGGACAGCACACACCTTCCCCTGTCCCACTACTTTCCCCAAGTACACGACAGTGGCCTTAGCAAACTCGCACTTAGCCAGGTTTATGGTCAGGTGCGTGCCACTCAGACGGTCAAACAGTTCTTTAATACGGGCCAGATGTTCCTCCCACATATTGCTATAAATCACGACATCATCCAAGTAAACTGCGCAACCTTCCAACCCTGACAAGACCATGTTCATGAGATGCTGGAAAGTTGAAGGTGCATTTCGGAGTCCAAAGCTCATGACAATATAAGAGAACAACCCGGAAGGCGTTGTTGAAGAAATTTTACTCATAGTCCTCATATGAAGTTTGCTGTAGTGGGTGTTTATTAGTATTCCGGTATACGGTGGGCTCACCAACACAGAGCATGAGTCTGTGAAGGTGGACCGACCCTCAACATCTCCAGAGTCACACATTTATACTGTAAGTCAGAGGGTAAGGGGGGCCTGTATGTAAATACAGAGGTGAATAGAGGTAAATTAACATACAGTTGATAATCAAATGGCAGGAGGTAAGGGGGGCAATGAACAACAGGGGGTGGAATCGGGTGCCTGTGACAGGAGGTAGGAAAACACATGACAAAAGGTGATGGGAAAACACATGGCAACAGGGAATGAATTCAGGGGTCTTTGACCATCACAATAAAAGACAATGGCTTTCTTCTTCAGCGTAATAAAGGCAGAGATCTCTTTCGCTCTCTCCGTCAGTGGGACTTGCCAGTACCCCTTTAAAAGGTCAAATAAACTGACAAATCGAGCAGAACCAACCTGATCAAAGCAGTCCTCAATTCGAGGCAAAGGATACGCATCTGGTTTGGTCACTGCATTGACCTTGTGATAATCTGTAGAAAACCATAGGAGTTTTGTCAGACTTCTCAGCAAGTAAACAGGGTGATGCCCAGCTTGACGATGAGGGCTCTGCAATGCCATTCTCAAGCATGTACTGGATTTCAGCATCCATGAACTTACGCTTCTCTTCACACACGGTAAAAACACTGACGGATGGGTTGTGCATCACCTACATCAATGTCATGCTCTATCAGATGAGTTTGGTTTGGTGTATCACCAAACAACCCAGGAAAACGACAAAGAGCAGACAACTCAGCACTCCTTTCTGCAGACAAATGACCCAACAAAACTTCAAGTTTTGTCAATGTTTCTGAGTTTTTCAACGCGACAAGCTTTCATCTGGTGCTGCAATCCCATCGTCCTCTGCAGAAAGCTGACTCTCCACCACCATTGCTGCAGAGAGAGGTTTAGACTCACAAGCATAATAGGGTTTAAGCAGATTGACATGGCAGAGTTGAGTCACTTTTCTACGACGTGGTGTGGACAGCAAATAATTTTGGTCAGAAACTTGGCGCAACACAGTAAAAGGACCAGAAAATTTAGCTTGGAACAGCAAAGTAACCAAGAGCAACAGGGCAAGAACCTGATCTCCAGGACTAAACACCCGCTGCTCCGCTCTCTGATCATATAGACGTTTCATTTTCTCTTGAGCATCGCCGCTGCGCTCCGTCGGACAATCTATTTTTAGCTAACTCTCCAGCTGAGCACAAACGATGCCGGAAACCGCTTACATACTCAAGCAAATTACCAGGGGGTTCTGATGGCGTAACCGCATCATGCAGCAGTGTGAGTGGCCCACGGACTGTATGGCCAAAAACAAGCTCATTAGGGCTAAAGCCTGTGCTTTCCTGCACCACTTCCCGAGGAGCCAACAGAAGCCACGGAAACCCTTCCTCCCAGTCCTGATTCAACTCGACGCAGTAGCTCCGTAACAGGGACTTAAGGGTTTGATGAAACCTCTCAAGCACTCTCTGACTCTGTACATGATAGGCGGAAGACTGGTGGTGTTGAACCTTTAAGCTCTTCAACACCTGTGCAAACATCTTAGATGAAACATTTGAGCCCTGATCATTCTGAATCACCCTCGGGATCCCAAAAATGGAAATAAAGTGACTCAGTGCTTTTACGACTGACTTGGTGGTAATGGAGCGCAGTGGATAAGCAGCTGGATAATGCGTGGTTTGACACATAACAGTGAGTAGGTAGTTGCTACCAGCTTTTGAACGAGGCAAAGGACCAACACAATCAATTTTCAAATGTTCAAAAGGTTGTGCAATCGCTGGAATAGGGAACAGTGGAGCAGGTTTAATGCTCTGATTGGGCTTACCTGTCATCTGACATGTGTGACATGTCTCTTTTTAACCGAGGCCAAAAGAAATGTCGTAAAATGTAACTATACATTTTACGAATGCCTAGATGTCCTGATTGGTCATGGGATGTCTTAAGGACCTCATCACGAAACTTCACAGGAACCAGAATCTGAAACACTGCCTTACCAATGAAATCATCCCCCTGTAGCAACCATTTTCTCACCAAGAGGTCACCTTGCAACAGATAACCACTAGCTGTGCTCTTCCCCTCTTCCATGGAGAGAACCGCTTCAAACAGTGGTTTCAGGGAAGGATCAGCTCTCTGCTCCGACACTAGTTCACTCCGAGACACAGACAACAGTGAGTCAGGAACAACAGTATCCACTTCGCTCACCTCCTCTTCAACCTGCTCAGGTTCTTCCTGCGCACCATCGGTGACACGACTCATAGCCCGTGTGACCGCGCAAGCTGTAAACACTTCAGGGAAATATTGAGCATTCTTCTCTGGATTACGAGTCACTGTGGGTGAAAATGACACTATAGGAGAGGGTGGACCCTCAGCCCACACCTGCCTGCCAGCCAGACCATTACCCAGGATGACATCCACACCTTCAATCGGCAGTGCAGGACAGACCCCCATGGATACCTTACCCTGCACCAAACCACAATAAAGGACAACAGAATGCAGAGGAACAGGCACGACATCCAATCCCATGCCTCACATTAAAACAAAGTCCCCTGTGTGAGAATCATCAGAAAATGGCAGCACAGAGCTCAAAATATATGAATCATATGCTGCAGTGTCTCTCAGAATTTTTACCAGCGCACTATTCCCTCTGACCAGTGGCACATAGCCATCCGACACAAAGGCAGAGAAGTCAAGCTTCCCCAACCTGCATGATTTTTCTCCAGAATTCACCTGCTGAGAGAGAGAGACAACAGGGACAGGTTTCACAGACACAGCACAAACACCAGAGTTTACTTGACCAAGACCCTTCCTCTTTTTAGACATGGCTTTGGGACAGTCAGCTTTCCAGTGTCCTCTACCCTTGCAGAAGTTACATACTTTTGAAGGGTCAACCTGCTTCTGACCTTGTACAGCATGTTCAGGCTTCCCAAGGTGTGAATGAGTTTTTTCCTCCCATCTACCTGAAGCACGATACATACCTGTTACGGACTGGTTCAGAAACTCAAGCGCGAGGCAACACGACACGGCAGACAGGCTGTTGAAATAATAATATTTTATTGCTACACACAGGAAATAAGTACAAAACTCAAAGAGGTTTGCAGGCAGGGCAAACCACCTATTAGTGGTGGGCTGAACAAAAGAACTAAAGACACGGACCCGAGTTCGGTACCACCGAGTCGGGAACCGAGAAACCAAAACTAAACTAAACAGAGGAACAACTAAAGGAGGACACCATAAGGTGCTAACGAAGGAACTCAATAATAAATACAAACCGAAAAGACTAGCAGACCAAAAGCTATCTATTAGGCTAGCGCTACGCACAGACAGGCAGACTAAATACAAAGCTAGAATAAACACAAACAGAAAAAGCTAGCAGACAAAAGCTATCTATAAAGCTAGCGCTACGCACAGACTAGCGGACTGAATTCAGAACTAGGAGATACTGGACATACAGACAGGCAGACTTAAAAGAAGTCTCAAAAGCTAACGCTACATACAGACAGGCAGACTAAATGCACTATTCAGAATTACATGACATATGGACTGGCAGACCAAAGATTGTCTCAAAACTAGCGCTACATAAGACGAGCTGAGTACAGGCACTAATAACAGATGCTAAGTTATAAGGCTAGCAAAACCACACCTGACAGGAGCCAACCGAGTAGAGAGGGGAAGCAGGGAGGAGGGTAGGTGGTGCAGAGGGATTGGTGTTGCCGTGGCTGCGGTGGAGAGGCAGGCGGAGCCCGGGAGCGGACGCCAGGGAATCCAGGGAGAGGAAGGTGGAGCAGAGGGATTGGCGTGGCCGCGGCTGCTGTGGAGAGGCAGGCGGAGACCGGGAGCGGACGCCAGGGAATCCAGGGAGGGAAAGGTGAGCGGAGCTGGTGCTGGTGAGCTGACGGAGCCACAGTGGTGGAGCGGCGTCGGGACTGACGGGTGGACGAGAGTGGGCAGGTGACAGGTGGAGAATCCGGTTCCTGATGGCAGGAGTCGCCGGCTGACGGAGTGGCTGGGTGACGATGGCAGATGATCTGGGTTGTAGACGGAAAAGACAACTTTAGATTGTGACCGACAAGGAAAGAGCTGAGGATAAACAGTCATGGTCACGAACTGACTGAGGACTGTTTACGGTCTGGCGACGAGTAGTGGTCTGGTCGTGGCTTAAATGCTGGTCTCATGATGAGACACAGCTGTGGCCAACGCACGCCAGCGTAATCAGCGGATTGCGATCACCTGCCCGCTCTCTTCATGCACTTCACCAGCTCGCGGCCACCTAGTTAAAGGATAGGGAGAGAGAGAAAGAAGGAAAGAAGGGAGAGAGAGAGAAAGGACTGCCGCTACCTGGCCCTAGCGGCAGCGGGCGTGACAATACCACCTCCATGTGGGACTCTGTAGTCACCAACACCCCTATGTGTCAACACATATTCGTCAGCCAGAGCAGCGGCCTCAGCAGCAGTCTTTACTTTATGCTCACTGACATAAACCACGATATGACGAGGGATAGAATTCTTAAATTGTTCCAACACAATTAACTCGCATAATGCAGCATAAGTGTCGACCTCTAAGGCACTGCACCATCGACCAAAAAGGGTGACCAGATCTCTAGCAAACTCAACATGACTCTGCTTGCTAGATTTCTCCCACATCCTGAACTTCTGGGGATATGCCTCAGGAACTATCTCATAAGCTTTCAACACAGCATATTTAACTGTTAAATAAACCTTGCTTTCTGCCTCTGTCAGAGCAGAGTAAGCCTCCTGTGCCTTACCTGTTAACACACACTGTAGTAACAATGTGCAATCAGAATCTGACCAGTTCCTGCTCTCCACTACGTGCTCAAACAATGAAAAGAAAGTGTCTGGATCCTGCTCATTGAACTGAGGAACGGACCGTAGATTACATCAAAAGAAGCAGATCCCCTAGAGGAGTCAGAGGCAGAACTCACACCCCTAGCAGGTAAGCTACCCCTACGCTCCTCTATCTCCAACCTTCTAATTTCTGTCCTCAATTTCTCCAGTCAGTTTCTCCATCTCTGTCTGCAGTAGCAACAGTTCCCTCCTCTGTTCAAAAGTCAACCCTGCATCACCATCTCCAGACCCCTCACTATGTGTCACAGGACCAGCAGCCTGCATTTTAGGTCTGAAAATACCAAGATCAGTCAGATTGGCTTTAACAATACTTCTGACGTTCTCTTTCAACCTTTTGTCACCTACATCCAATTTAAAATGCTCTGCAATTTGAACCAGTTGCTCACGTGAGCAGCACTCCAGCAACTCCTCTGATGGCGTTCTCAAAAACTCTTCTACCCTGGCCATTTCCTACTAGCACGTATCATCGGCTACTCACCCAATGCAAAAACACGGCACGCTCAGCTCAACCAGCCCGCCGTCGCACAACATCACCACGGTCCCGTCCCTCTAACTACCTATCAGAAAACTAGCAAAGCTCCCCCCTAGTCTTCAGATGCTAATAGCAGTGGGTTTTTACGCATGTAGCTACCACAAACCTGGCAAAGCAACCAGCATCTGGCGACTTCGCCCGCAGTCTCGGCCGTGCTACCGAGCTAACAGCTCCAACCACGTTCACACCACAAATCCCCCCCACGAGCTCCGAAAGGAGTCTGTATTAAAGCCTAACGGGGACGGAAACAACAGTAAGTTACAGGCTGCACCGGACAGCTGAACTCACTGTCACTTTCATTTAAACTGGCAACTCAAAATACACTCACCGTAGTCGATGCTACTCCCGACAGTCAGCTGCACCTTGACACTAGTAGAAACAGCTGTGCGCACACGTCACGCTACAACTACTCATTGACAAAACCCAAGACTCTCCGCCCACCAGGCTTCTTACGACCTGAGTGACGAAAGTGAAACCGGGTCAAACAAAAACCAACGAGCCCCCATTTGTTACGGCCTGGCTCTTTGAACGCAGCAATCAGTGGAGAGCAGACACGATCGAGTGCCAAAAATCATCTGTTTATTTTACAAAATAAGAAAAAATGAAGCATAAAGCAAAAGCAAAACCAAAACAGCCGCGCTGCAAAGCCTGCATGTGTCGCAGAGGCGACCAGGTAGAGTGAGAGCAAGCATCAATGGGACGAAACGGGTTTTTAACTGCACGGGACCAGGTGCAGTCAATCACCTTGACGACAACTCCGCCTTGATGGAATCCTGCAAAGTGACAATACACAAGAAAACAACAAGCACACACCTAGTTGCATGGAGGGGTCGTCACACCTCATATCACCTACAAATGTGATTCTTGGATAGGTGATACAAGGACTTCTTATTGAGATCATTGCAGTTATAAATACATCAAACAGAGATTGGGAAAACAGTTATTTAGCCTGTGTACATAAAAATGTAAAAGTGCGAGGCCTCACTACAGATTCTATCACTGGTATGCAGCATCAGTTTTGCGACTGATCCTTATCAGCTTACCCATCTCTGCTTGCTGGGGGAGGGTATCCATAGAAAGAAGAAGCAGGACTGTTCACACCTCAATGAGAGTCACTGTGCTTTTGAAGGTGTTGTTTCAAAAGTGTTAGTGTCCCACCTGTTGTTTCATGCCTCTGCAGGAGGTATGAGCGTCCATGCTGTAAGAAAATGCATGCATCACAATTTTTCCAGTGGAGTATCAATAGCAAAGGTGATTCCAACAGGCTCCTGCTGTAATTCTCTTTTGTGACATTAACGGGGGTTCTTCCTGAGAAGGAGGGGATTTTCCAGCGCTGCACATTGTCCAATGTGACAGTTTTATGATGGTAGTAGATCCAAAATCTAAACATCCATCCATCCATCCATCCATCCATCCCCCCGACGACGCTTTCCAGCTCTGCCTGGGGGATCCCGAGGCGTTCCCAGGCCAGCCGAGAAATATAATCTCTCCAGCGGGTTCTGGGTCTGCCCTGGGGTCTCCTCCCAGGTGGACGTGTTCAGAAAACCTCAAGAGGAAGCCTCCCCGGAGGCATCCTAATCAGATGTCCATACCACCTCAACTGGCTCCTTTCGATGCGAAGGAGCAGCGGCTCTACTCCAAGCTCCCTCCAGATGTCCAAGCTCCTCACCCTATCTCTAAGGCTGAGCTCATTTTGGCCGCTTGTATCCGCAATCTCGTTCTTTCAGTCACAACCCAAAGCTCGTGACCATAGGTGAGGGTTGGGACATAGATGGACTGGTAAATCAAAAGCTTTGCCTTGCGGCGCTGCTCTTTTTTGCGGCGCCGCAAGGGATTGGGAATGTGTCCAACTTATTACACAGTCATAGGCCTTCTCCAGATCCACAAAGCACATGTAGACTGGCAGGGCTAATTCCCATGCCCCCCTCAGCAGCTCCGCAAGGGTAAAGAGCTGGTCCACTGTTCCACGACGAAGACGGAATCCACATTGCTCCTCCTGAATCTGAGGTTCGACAATCAGCCGAAGCCTCCTTTCCAGCACCCTAGAGTAAACTTTCCTGGGGAGGCTGAGAAGTGTGATATCCCGATAATTGGCACACACTCTCCGGTCCCCCTTTTTGAAAATGGGAACCACCACACCTGTCTGCCACTCCACAGGCACTGTACCCGATGTCCACGTGACATTGAAGAGACGTGTCAGACAATGTCCAGAGTCTTCAGCATCTCAGGGCGAATCTCGTCCACACCTGGCGCTTTGCCAGTGGGGAGCTTTTTAGCTACCTCGGCGACCTCTACCATGGATATGGATGCAGAAGCCCCCGAGTCTTCAGGCTCTGCCCCCTCAGCAGAGGACGTGTTTACCGGGTTCAGGAATTCCACGAAGTGCTTCTTCCACCGCTCGATGAGATCCCCTGTCTGGGTCAGCAGTTCTCCTCCCCGACTGTACACAGCCTGGGCAAATCCCTGCCTCCCATTTCTGAGGCGTTTGACAGTTTGCCAGAACTTCTTCGAGGCTGACCAAAAGTCCTTCTCCATAGCCTCCCCAAACTACTCCCACATCTGAGTTTTAGCTTCCACAACAGACGCAGCTGCAGCCCTTTTGGCCAGCCGGTACCTGCCTGCTGCTTCAGGAGACCCCCCCGTCAACCAGGCCCGAAAGGTCTCCTTCTTCAGCCTGACGGCTTCTCTCATCGCTGGTGTCCACCAGCAGGTTTTGGGGTTGCCGTAACGACAGGCACCAGTGACCTTCTGGCCACAGCTCCTAACGGCCGCTTCAGCAATGGAGGCTTTGAACATGGCCCACTCTGACTCCATGTCCCCAAATTCCTCCGGGATGCAGGAAAAACTCTTCCGGAGGTGGGAATTGAAGACCCCACGGACAGGGGCCTCCGCCAGACATTCCCAGTTCACCCGCACTCCACATTTGGGTTTACTGGATCTGTCCGGCAGCCTTCCCCACCATCGGATCCAACTCACCACCAGGTGGTGATCAGTTGACAGCTTTGCTGCTCTCTTCACCTGAGTGTCCAAAACATACAGCCGTAGATCTGATGATACGACTACGAAGTCGATCATCGACTTTTGACCTAAGGTACTCTGGTACCAAGTACACTTATGAGCAACCTTATGTTTGAACATGGTGTTTGTTATGGCCAATCCGTGGCTAGCACAGAAGTCCAAAAACAAAACGCTGCTCAGGTTCAGATCAGGCAGGCTGTTTCTCCCAATCACACCCCTCCAGGTTTCACTGTCATTGCCCACGTGAGCATTGAAGTCCCCCAGGAGAACTATGGAGTTCCCAAGTGGCACCCCTTCCAGGACACCACCCAGTGGCTCCAAGAAGGCCAAATAATCTGAGCTGCCGTTTGGTGCATAAGCACAAACAATAGTCAGAGTTTTCCCCTCTGCAACATGCAGTTACAGAGAGGCGACCCTCTCGTTCTCCGAGGAGAACTCAACAAGGCAGCGCTCACCACCCGCCTGGCCCCTCTCACCGTGGGCAACTCTGGAAAAGGAGAGAGTCCAACCCCTCTCCAGGAGTATGGTTCCGGAGCCCTTGCTGTGCGTGGAGGTAAGCCCGATTGTATCTACCCAGTAATGCTCCACCTCCCGCACCAGCTCAGGCTCTTTCCCTGCCAGTGAGGTGATATTCCATGTCCCCAGAGCTAGTCTATGCCACCAGGAGGCGGTACACCAGGACGCCCGCTCCTACCTACCACCTGGTGGGTATTGCACCCGACCCCGATCCTCAGCCCTGAGGGTGGTGGGCCCCCTGGGCTGTGGCCCCGTGTTACTTTTTCAGACTGTGCCCAACCAAGCCCCTTGAGGCCCCAAGGCTTGGCCACCAGACGCTCCCCGGCAAGCTCTCCCCCAGGCCTTGCTCCAGGGGGGTGCCCTGGTTTAGAATCTAAACAACAACATTTGTTACCTGGTGTATCCTCTTGTTTGGCATTCCTGAGAAAGTCAAGCGGTGTCCATTACACCTGATTCACAGAGAGAGGTAACTTAAGACCTCAGCCAGTTACCGTAGTAACAGACTCTATGAACCTACCTTGGTTGGGACCAGGTTTGTCTCACTGAACCTCAAGTTTCTCTCTGTCTCCACCCCCTTTCAGCCACACATGCTATTTGATTTCCTCATTCATTCAGTCAGCAGGCAAGTTTTGGCATAACCTAGTTCTGCCGTCTGTCAAAACCATTAAAAAATCAGAGTCAGTAGTCTATATTAGAAGTCCATTAGGCGAAGTAGGTGGCAACTTTTTCCACTAACATGGCACGTCCTTTTAATGATCCCATGTATGAAGGTGCAGCATTACTGTGCAGAGAATTAAATATTTGTCTGGAGATGGTTTTCAGACTGCCATAGATGTTCTCGCATTTCCAGACAGTTATCTTTTTGAGCGGCACCGCTTCACATCCCAGTCCATCAGTGATATACGGTCAGGAAAAAATAAATAAATAAAAAATCTCATGATAAAATAATTTAAATGGCTATATCTATCCATTAATTTGTACTACAAAGTATTTATTTTTTCATTTAGCCTCACCGATTTCTATGATTTTTTAAAAATTAAAATTGCTGAATTTTCGCAATTTCCCATTCAAATGCTTGGAAGAGACGCTGCGCTTGGATTGCGCAATCCCTCGCTAACTGCGTTGGCTGCCATGCTGTAACAGCATACTGCTGTCTGTATGTTGCCAATAAAATGGTTCAGATAAAATGGTTAATATATGAACTGATTTTCCATATTTCAGCTGATGTATATAATAATGTACAATGTTTTTTGTTACTAATTGTATGTGTGTAACATGTTTCGTGTGCTGAGTGATCATAAACGGCTGAGAAGAGGCTCTCGGTGAGGCAGGCAGTTCTCTTGCCTCATGGCAGGGGGTGCTGGTGATCCCAGATATTCTTCTTGTGACTCCACGGCTGCAGAGTAAGTGACAGCAAGCTTATAAAAAAGTCATAGACATTTTTGTCCAGAAGATCTTTTTTGTTTTCCCTGAACATAAACCTGTCAGAGCCATCAAGGAGGAGTTCCACAGAATTGCAGGTGAATGATGTAGAGATCTGTTAAACTAATGTAAAATTATATTCTGTTAGTGACATTGTGCTGCAACCTCAGACTTGAACAGTGTTTTTATGTTTAATCTTAGCTGCTGCCAAGATCGCTTCTCCCCCGCCAGATTGCACCTAAATGAAATAAATTAAGAAGCTACCATTCAACTAGTTTTCCATGAAATATTACTGTGATTGCAAAAAACTTGCACATTGACCCGAGCAGCAATGTTCTCCACGCCGTCTCCCTCTGTTTGTTGCACTTCTTTTTAGAAACGTGTTCAAACTCGCCATATGAGTGCATTAAGATTTCCAATTCTAGTGGGCTGAAAAACGTAGCCCTCTACTTCCCCGTTGCCATGGTGACTTGTCGACTCAGGGCTCCATTGATGCTGGCTTTTTATAGTTGTGGTGCACGTGCTTAACTCCAGGTAAAACTACTTCTAGTTGATTAAACTAGCTAAGATCCGCTGTTCTGGAACCGGAAACTCAGAGTTTCCTATCTCAGAGTAGATCAACTCAGAGTTCAGGATTAGACTCAGAGTTTGTTGAACCTGCTTTATGAAAGCAGATTTGAAAATGTTGTGTCTATTTGCCAATAATGGAGCTATTAATGTTGAATTTCCATTAAATAACTGGTTAAGTTCCAGTGCACCTTTTCCAAAATGTAAGTGATAATTTACTAAAGGGATTTTTCACAACTTAATAACTTAAAAAGTTCTTCTTATTTATTATATATTTAGTTATAGTTGATTTATAAAGTATTTTCAAGCTATTTATTCACTGTTAGCAAAGCCATTATTTACAACTTATCAAATCTGAAACAAATCTAATGACTTTTATTATGAAAACAGTTAAATTAAGTGATGTGCAGTCATTTTTTCTCCAGCTGTTCTGAGCAGGTCTCCATCAAACAGCACAAAAGGGGTTTAAATGTTGGGTAGACAACAAGATAAAATGCAGGTGCTTCACCCTTTCCGCAGTGCCATCTCCACAGCGTCTGACCCCCCGAACTCTAAAGCCTCCTCAGAGCGTTCTTCCAAACTGGGGCCCTTAGAGCTAGCCCGTGTCTCTGGGGAATTGTGTCCAGTGCAGGTGCACTCTGTAACTCGTACAGCCTTTATTACTCCCATATATCCAGATCCTTCAAATGCTGCTGATTCTAACTGTACTGTCTCAAATGTTCCATAGCATTCCTTTAAAAAGCTCAGCAGTGTCTCCCCTAAAGACCTTTGGTCCTGACACTGAGTTATGCTCCGTTAGAAGTCTTATCTCTAGCACAGCATTCAGTTTGTTTTATCTCAGTAGGTTGACTTCATTTTATTGATCATTTTATTCCTCAGTAGAGCACATGTACAAATTAGATCGTTTAAAATGTTATTTTAGCAAAGAACAGATCATTGTTACATCTATTTCCAGCTAGTGAGCCCTCGGTTGTTCAGTAACACACTCATTGTTGTTGACACTAAGTTAATCTGTGACTGTCTAATAGACGTCCAAGTGAGGGGTTTTTTTTGGAGTAGAAAAAGAGGTTTCACTACCATTCCCAGTCTTCCCTGCAGCATTCAAACATTTACAGGACAGGCTGGTAAAGCTGCCTTATAAACAAGAGGCCGGAACGTATGTCATCAGATCAAACGAGTATCTTCAGCCACCAGAAACTGACTGCTCCCATTTAAGAAGTCACACTCAGACCTGCTCAGTTAACACCCAAGTTGTAGTCTCATCCCGTCTCCTCCCAAGCACTGTATCCTCTCCCCATTCAAACAGTCCTGTGTAAGGTTATCTATAATGAATAAGATGTGTGGGAGAGACACTGCACATATTAATAAAGCTTTACCTTCTCTACGTGGAGAGTAAAAAGACAAGAAGAAACTGCAGACTGTTTTCCATGAGGCATGAAATGACCTGAATTCTGACAAAAAAAAAAGCAAAATAAAATCAAGTTTTATATTATAAAGAGCCAGCATTGTCTGATTTACCTGCTTTTTTATTCATAGAGGGTGTCAACTCTGATAAAGGAAATTCCCAACAAGTCACCTTTTTTTTTTACTGTTTTCTTCTCTCCATCCATTCATTCCTCCATTCACTGGGTCTCCAGGGTGCGTCGCTCACAAGACAGAGTGTACAGAAAGGAGAACTCTGTGTGCCCCATGCTAGATACAGAGAGTCTATGAATAGGTCAAAGGTTGTTAATGAATGTTGTTTTCCTCCTCTGCTGATACTGTCCCACCGCTAAGCCCTTGTGTTTAAAGCTGTCAAGTGGCAAGCCAAAACCATTACGGCCTTAGGATAAATACAGAACATTCACGGTAATCCTTTGTGTGTGAGTCTGTGCCTGTGTGTGTGTGTGTGTGTGTCTGTGTGTGTCTGCAGCACCTTCTGCAAAGGCTGAGGTTGTCAAAGTCATTGTGCAACATTTTGAGGACAAAGAAATTAGGTTAAGTCAGGAGAAATCTATGATGCGCGAGTACACAAACAAACAAATGCACACAGGCGCACTTGTGCTGCATGCAGGAAATAGCAGAGTGGTGTGTATAAATACCCACATCATCAACGGTGCTGCGGAAGATGGTGTCTGAGAGGGTTTTGGAGCTTTGCCTTCATAAATCATACTGAACAAGAGACAGAGACCAGTGGAGGATGTGCTGAAGCTCACTTGGCTAGAGTTGGTTTTTACTATTTCAAACCTCGCTATCTTCCACTTTTCTCTTCCTTTAATCCCATCTTTTTTTTTTTTTTTTTTTGTCTTTCGCCCTCCCCTCTCTCACCATTTTTTCCCCTTCCCTTCCATTTTCACCCTCCCTTTCATCACCCTGGATTATCCCCTCCCATTCCTCTCCTTGTCCTCTAACCCTCCTCTACTACTCTTCCCTCTGCTTTCATTGTCTCTCCAATCATCCACCTCCTTTCACCCATTTTTTTCCCCTCTTCCATCCCAAGTACAACTGATATCAGGTACACTTGGGCCCAGCCAGCACCAATCCATCTCCACACAGACCTGCAATCTCTGATATCCAAACTTGCCTCCCCCTTCCTTTCCTCATCCTCTTCTTCACTCACCTGCAGCAGTTGTCCTGCCCTCCCTCCCTTTACCTCCCTTGCATCCTTCCACCACTGCTTGCCACTTCCATTATCCATTACTCTCTTCCCCAGTGTCTTCAGCTCTTGCCATTCCCTCACAGTCAAGCAGAGTTATAAGGCATTCCCTCTCTGTCCGGCACACATCCATCTCCAGCTGGAGTGTCAATCTGCTGTGGAGGCAGAAAACACTGAGGTCCAGATTCAACAATATATCTGCTCCAAGAAGAAGGAGTGTGAAATCACCTCAAGGACCAAGCCACCACAGCTTACCACTAAACAGAATGCATGTTATCCAATGTGCAGATTTTACAGTAAGAAACTCCAATTTCAGATTAAACAATTTAATTAAAGTGTGCTCCAAGTAAATTTTATTGCACTTTTTACTCCTGAAGCTTGGTTTTGCTCTTTAGTTGTGGTTCAGCTTCACATTCACATTGACATTTACAAACCGATTAAAAGCAAAAAACATGAAGTCATACCAACTGACACATAACTCATTGATTGGACAGTTTTGCTGATGCCATCATCAGCTCTGTATGGACCCACTCTGAGAAATCAAATTCTGGTGACAGCCATCAATGTGTTAGGAGAGCTGAATGCGACCTTGCTGCCAGTATTTTCCACAGGTTACCACTGCAGCAAAAAAAAAAAAAAAAAATCCCATGTGGCCCAAAGCTGGACTGTATATAAAAGATGGACGTAGTCACCATCATCCCATCCACTGGTTGTGGACTCCTGCTTTGAAGCCTTGAGTTCTGGTTGTCACCATCTTGGGCTTTTGAAACTGAACATGAGTAGCAATTGGTGGATTTGATTGAGTACTTGAGGACAAAATACCAAAACTGTAGTAAACCTGTAAATGACAATGTAGCCATACACTACAACATACCCTGCTTCATCGTCTATTTTTTTCTAAATGGGACCATAAGTTACAAAATAAACATCATATCTCATAGGCTGTGTTCGAAATCCCGCACTCTTAAGTGCACTATATGGGGTGTTCGCCATTTTGTAGTGTAATGTTACACCCTAAATGGTGTGCTTAAAATGTCCCACAATGCACCGTGAAAAGTAGTGTACAGCTAATGGTCACTAACCAAACAATAAACCATCATGTACTGCGTGAAAAGAAATGCAAATGAGACGAATGAGAGCGCAAAAACTTGTCATTAAAATGTAAGTAATTTCCCTTTTAGGTAATTTTGTTAAATTTTACTTTACCTGTTTCGCAACAATGCAATGAACTGAATTTGATGAGTTTGCACAACGCTGCTACAGCACAAATCGTGGCTAGTGAGCAATGTACTTAATAGCTCGAGTAGTGTCCGAAATGTTATTTTGTTGAGGTGCTCCCTACATAATGGTCCCCAGATGGTGTATAGGGAGTGAGTGGATGATTTCAGACACAGCCATTGACTTCTCCACAGTCAGACTTGTTTTTGCAACCTGAATAATGGTCCCCTGCTGGCCATTGAGCAATTTAAATAAATGCAACTTTTAGTCACTTTAGCGTCCGCTTCCCTTTTTAGGCCTCAAGTCGATGCACATCTTTTATATACGAATGTTTGGTCCAGAGGTCGGAAACTCTACGGATGACCAAAGTGGGTGAATGTTTCCACAAAATTGTCAAAAAAAGAACTGTTTGAGCACTGGGGCTCAAAACACATAACTGCGGTATTGCTACACTTTATATTGCCTACCACAAAAAAGTGAGATTCCTAAAATTGTTGAAAAATACAGCAGCAGTATATTCTGTAAGGCAGGGGTGGGCAATCCTGGTCCTTGAGGGCCACAATCCTGCATGTTTTAGATGTTTCTCTCTTCCAACACACCTCAAATGATCAGCTCATCATCAAGCTCTTCAGAAGCCTGATAACGATCCTGATCATTTGAATCAGGTGTGTTGGAAGAGGGAAACATCTAAAACATGCAGGATTGTGGCCCTCGAGGACCAGGATTGCCCACCCCTCCTGTAAGGCATATGATATAATAGGTATAGTAAGTGTTGCTGTCCCCTCTGTTACGAACGGTTCAGGAACTCAGGCGCAGACCACAGAAACACGGCAGACAGACGGATAAATGCAGAAGTGGATGTATTTACAAGGTGCGCTGTAGATATTTACAGTGAAACAAAAGATAAACTACAACAAGAACCAACTTAACAGACTAACTGGAAAACAACAAACTTAAACAGAGCGCTAACTGGCAATATGGCAGACTGACGGACGAAAAAACAGGCTAAACCAAAACCCGGTACAACCGAGCACGGAAGAGCAAACAATAAGCATAAACTAAACTATAAACACTATTCACACTATTTACAAAACCTACAATTAAATTGTCACCTGACGGAGCAGCGTAGGGAAAAGGGAAGGGGGTCCAGGCTGATGGAAGCAGGAGACGAGGAACTGCAGGTAGCTGAGCAAACAGCAGACTGAGGTGGAATAATCTCGGCTCTTTGGCATGCAGCTGGGGACAACAGACTGAGGTGGAATTGTCTCCGCTCTTCGGCATGCAGCTGGGGACAGCAGACAGGCAGGTGAAGGTTGGACTGAAGGCACGACTGACAAGGTACAGATTCAGACAGGGCTGCAACTGACGGGTACAGCAGACAAACTGGAGAACGGTCCGGCAAGGCTGGTGGATTCTGCTGCAGCTTATAAAGGACAGGTGTTGGCACTCAGGTTCCTGCCGTCATCACGGTGATTGCCAACACCTGCTGCCACCCACCCTTTGCCCCAGGGCACACCCTCCTGCAGGGATCAGGCTGAGTGGAGGAGAGAGAGTGAGACTGTCAGCACGCAGGTCTCAGAGGCGGGCGTGACACCCTCTTTTTCAACAAATGATTTTGATATATTTTTCAATAAAACAGGACCTCCATTACAACTGGACAAAAGACTTTCAGAGTGTAGCCTATGTTAGAACTATGCTTTGTAGTTCTGTTGCACTCCTTGATTTAGGGGCACTACCTCAGTTTACTGAGGAATTATTTTTAGTAAAATCTCAAAAAGACTTCATTCGAAATCACGTTTATCAGTCTGTTATCTGAAAGCCGTCAGTTCTGATTGAATTGACCTCAGTTAATAAGAAAGGTTTATTAACTATTCTACTATTATAATACACGTGAACTATAAACAATGAAATTGGAGTGTGTGTAGTGAACGTGTCATCAGACAACCCAGTCAAATAATGAGGATTATGGAGAGAGCAGGATGGTTAATAAACAATCTAGTGGTAGTGATTAATAATTTGGTTTGCGATCGATACACTTGTGAGCCATCAAATAGTTACAATATCAACCCGATCAGGAGCAGATAGGACGTCTGGCTTACTACTTTGTGCACCGCTGATTAACGGAGTCGCCGTCGTTGGCTGGAACAGGTGGATCGGAAGCTTTTCCACAGCGGTTCCGGAATTTCTACTCCCGAAGCGTCGTGAAGTTGCTTGGCAACGAGTTCTGCCGTAAAGCTCCCAGGAGCACAATGTTGGAGGCCGTCAGCAGACTCTCACGTCAGCAGTGCTGACTCAGCACACAGTGGTGGATCTGCAGGTGGCCAGCGTCTGGTGCGTGGGGTGGTCGCGTACTCCTCAGGTTAATGAAAAAATTATTTTACTATTAACGGTGACTCTCATTGTGCTTTCAGCCACATTTGATAATAGCTGAAAACAGGAGCGATGTAATTGATCTGTTACAAAATCAAATTTTTGCTGATTCATGTCGGTTTGCTTTGACAGAATCAATCGTGTAAATTAGGCTTTAAATGGAGGTGAGCACTATCTTAATAAAACAAAGTCAGAACTAAAACTACAAACTACAAAAATTAAAATACATAAAGAGAAAGAAAAACAAAGAAAACGACCTAAAGAGAACACATGAGGGGGGGAAGTAGGAGTGGCCAGACAGGAGTAGCAAGAAACGAAAGCAAGTGCAAGAGGCAAGAGAGAGAACAAAAGAAGTTTCCTACTTTTATCCTCTTGGTCCAGGTGGGTGTATATGAAGGTGTGGAGAGGATTTTGCTGCGACTCTTGGTAACTTAACCCTCCTCTCTTTGTTAGGAAGAGGAGAGACGGCTGCAGTTCCTCAACTTAAATTAAGAAAATGTGCTATAGATGCGAACGCGATAAATCCGTCTCTCACCATGACCCATGAACATGAAATAACAGAACAGTGACATACATAGCCTAGGCTATGCAATAAAAATAAGAATGTTTTATAAACTGTTACATATGAGAAATGTATGTCAACACATGGAAACCTAACACATGGGGTGAAGCATTGATTCCCGCATGACTGATTATACCTACGATTAAACATTGATGCATTTAATCAGCAGTAACATGAGTTTTAATGATGATGTAGTCCCGACCTCACCGGACCATTTACTGTGACAGAAGCATGAATATTTCTTTAAAAAGTTATCTTGGTCCTCATACCACCTACAGATGTGATTCTTGGATAGGTGATACAAGGACTTATTGACTCTTATTGAGATCAATGCAGTTATGAATACACCAAACAGTCATTTAGCCTGTGTACACATAAATGGTGAGAGTGAGAGACGCTGAGAGAACGTGAGGAAACAGGAAAGAGAAAGGCGTTAAGGCTGTAGAAAGGCACTTTATGTTATCTCACTGCTTCAGCCCTGGCAGCATCTGCAGTGGGCCCTCGGCCTGCTGTATCGCAGCTATATCTCAACAAATTCTTCCAGCCAGACCCTTCAGCCTTTTCATCATCAGCCAGAGTACCGCTTCTCATAATGTCCTCAGGAGCCCCGGCATACCACCGCTGCCCGGCTCCCCCACCTTTCTCCTTTATAATAGCCTCAGTCTGCTTCGCTCTATCATTCAGCTAATATTTTGTTCATCTTGCGGGAACTGGATGTGCACCTAGAAGAAACTTTTGTCCCGAAGGTAAAAGTGTTTCTATTAGGTCTATTCATGGCTACCACTGATAGTTTGACTGTACACTGGCTGGCGGCTGTGTCGTCCAACATCGACATAAAAACACAGAGGCCGACTGGCACATCATCACATGCGGTCTCGAACAACCGGTGCAGGTGAACACATTAAATGCATGCACGTAAAGAGAGTTTACTTTCGCGCACACACACACACACACACACACACACACACACACACACACACAGCCACAGACACCCAGTTTGTCACCATCGCTGAAGTCGGGGGTTTCCATCTTGTGGAGCGACTTACTAATTTCAGGACCTTGAATAAAGTGTTGGTGATAAATCAGAGCTGCCAGCACCAAAATACACACAGATTCATCACTGGATTAGCGCTCTACTTTTATTCATCTCTCTTTCTCTGTCTCTCTCTCTCTGTCTTTCTCCCTCTTTCACTTCCCCACACCAACACACGCAGGCACATGTATGTAATTAGTCTTACACTGCCTCTCCCACTGTCTGTTTTATTAACCACATTTGAATTAGAGGACACACTTTTGCTCAACAGCAATTTGCCTTACATCGTGATACTGCAGAGGGACCTGAAATTCAGGCCAGAACATGAACTACTCTGAACTTCTCAACACTTAGAAATCAGATCCTTAATACATCAACTGTAACTATTAACAAACTACAACATATATCCACATCGGATCGTGTACAAGCACATAAAAATAAATAATAACCTTGAGCATAGAATGGAGATGTCTGTCAACACAAGACCATACAATATTGCAGTAAGTCAGAATATTTAAAGCTACACTTATCAGCCCTAAGGAGCATTTTATCATCGTTCAGCTCATTGTTTTGGTTTTATGGGCACAACTTCATAGCTTGATTTATTCTTGCCACTCTTATCAATTGTGTTTTCAGCAACGAGTTCCACCTAATCCAGTCATTCCTACCTGTTCAGCACCCAGTGGAAAACAACGTTCTGGTTTTGTTTTTCAACCTGTGGGGGTTGTACAACTCAGTCAACCAGAATGACTTCTGGGCCCCCCTATAGCTCACCTGGTAGAGCGGGCGGCCTATGAACAGCGGCTGTAGTTCCCCGATGCAGCGGTCGTGAGTTCGAATCCCGCTCACGACCCTTTGCTGCAGGTCTGTCCCCATTCTTCTCCCCCCTTTCCTGTCTCCCTCTACTACTCTAAATAAAGGCAAAAGCCAAAAAAAATATATTTAAAAAAAAAAAAAAAACAGAATGACTTCCCATTATATACTGCACCTGCTGCACTGTTAGTTACAATGGTAAATGTGGGTTGGTCGTGTATAGCCATGCTGGTTGGAGAATGTTATGGCTGCGCTTATCATTATTTCTGCTTTGGCTTGATTGTATTTCAAAATCAACTTGTGAAGTGCTAAGCCCAGGTTGCAAGGGCAGTGTTTCCCTGCATAATAGTGTCAGGTAGAACTCATTTTGATGGAAACAAACTTTTTAGATTTTTATAAAAATTTACTGAAAGAACCAAGCAGTACTGCGATACTGCATGATCCAAATTTTGATCAAACAACCTTTTAGCAGTGTGTAGATTGCTGCTAAGAGGTTGTTGTTTCCTGTAGCAAAGACAGTTTTTTTGTAACATACAGACAGCAGAAAGGGAGGAGAATACCACCTAAACATGCTGTTCCAATGGCAGACTTTTATCCACAATCTACATCCAGTGAGTCAGACTAAACTTGGGTAAGTAGCAGTAGCCATTTGAGTTTAGGTTGGTCTTGAAAAGCTTGGACTCAATTAGTACTAGAGTCAAAGAACTGTTGAAAAGACTGGAATATACAGTGCCAGTGGAAAGCTTGGATGCACCTGCTCATTCAAGGTTTTTTTCTTTATTATTACTACATTACTGACCAAAACAAAATATATAAAATGTATAATATACAAAAAGTTAACAAACCAAGCATGAGCTGGGAAGACCGTCTATGATTTTTTCCAAAATTCAGGGCAACACTTAATGGTTACCACAACACCATCCCATATGATTGAGCTTAGTGGCACCATCATTTGTTTTTCAGGGATTAGCCAAAGCACACCTCCAATTACTCATACACTCATCTGATGGAGTGTATCAGATGACCTAACCTCCACAATCACCTGCCTAAACACAATGAGTTTGGAGTGCAGAGCAAAGGAAAAGCAGCCAACAAGCGGTCAGAATCTATGGGAACTCTGAGACTATTGGAAGAACTCCAGGTGATGACTTCATGAAGCTGGCTGAGAGAATCCCAATAACAAAAAGCTGGTTACATGAAGAACCTTAAAATTAAAACATACTTTGTTTTCCCCCTTTTTGGTTTCTATATAAATCTATGTGTTATTTTACAACTCTCTCCTGAGCATTGTTTTACAATAAAGAAGACCCTTTTATGTGTAGATGTGTTCTAAATAAATAAATAATCCTTCGTGTGACCATACCATCCAATACAACAGTTACTGTCTTTTAACACTGGATTCTTAGTTACTGAATTATAATCACTATATTTATCTTTTTTTTTTTTTTTTCGCACAGTATCAAATAATTCCAACTTAATAACAGCAGTGAATGATTACTTACACACTCTCAGTCCATCAGAAGTATATGAATCAACAGAAGTGACTGATTTAGTTTGAATAAAATATAACTAGACTAGAGTTACTATGTGTATTCCCCTGGAGAGGGACTATAATAGCTGACGCCACGGACCTCTTTGTAGATTTTGGGCAACCACAACATCATGATGCTGCTTGCGAGACAAACAACCTTGTGTAATGTGATAATAAGATACTGGATGGTAAAACAGGACCTGTTGCTGTGTGGCTGTTATCGTGCTGAAAGTCTTTTAATTGCTTTTTGGGTCCAGGAAAATGTGTTTGCCCTCTGGCTGTGTACTGAAGAGCCACACTGCCGACAAACTGGAGGTATATCAAGCTGTACAGAGCAGTAAGTGAACACAATCAGTCATCATGATGGCAATAATAGGAAATTAAAGCCCAGGTTGAAAATAATTAAATCACCCTTTCAGTTACACTATCTATTAAGTCAACTGAATGTTATTAATACAGTTCTTAACGCACAACAACCTTGATCCGTGTGTTCTGCGCTACATTAAACGAGACAGACAGTTAAAACCAATGACTGTGTGTTTTGCTTGCTTGTTAAAATCAGTGGACCTGGCTATGACATACAATTGATGCAGCAACTGAGAAACATATGCCAACATTACCTCTTTTTTTTTTCCAATTAAGCTTGTTCTTGTATATTCATATTTTTTACCTTGGTATGTATGAGTAGATGCAAGTGATGAGTGTGTCTGAATGAATGTAATCTGTGAATAGGTTAATCAAAGCACTGGGTAGAGACACAGGAGATAAGACTTTATTGCACTGATAGCTTGTTATTGCTGCATATCACAATAAAGCCTTTGAATCTTAAAGAACTGACACAAACTGGACAAGAGATCAGAAATGCAGCAGACTGTGCGGTGTATCACAACATGGTTGGTGCTGCTATTCAACCTTCATAGTTGATCCATGTAATGATGGAGGTATAGCCGCCAAAGCTGTCCGTCCCTTTCAGTCTATATTCCTTCATGTTTACAGCTGTTGGTTTGTAAGTAATAAATCTCTGTGACTGGAGATAAAGCTCAATACGTTTGGTGATTTCTTCATTTATATATTATTGCTTGAGACTACTGAACAAAAATATGTAGAACAAAACAATTCAAACTTACACTGTAGTAAAAATGTAAATGTGTCACATGGATCATTTCTATAATTAAAAAAAAAAGTGTATTATCCTTGAGGTTTCAGCCTATAAAAGAAAACTAAATTTGAACATCGGTGGTATATAAGAAAAATGCAAGATCTGTCAATGTCATGAGTCAGGATGTCACCTAACTGCACTGTGTTTGTGACCACTGATAGAGGTACATTCGCTAATTCATCACTAACCACAAACTGGAGCAGAATGTCACCATGCTGTGTCCGTCAGCAGTTGGATGATCCAATCTTCATCATAACGATGGGTGGGTCTGCAGCAACCACCCAGAGAAGAAACAACAGTTTTCAAAGTAGAAGAGCCCACAACCCCGATGAGGAGTGCACTGGAAATATGCTGCTTTCTTCAACATTCACATGGTTGTGCATTGGGAATTATTCCCCCAGGGTCAGACTGTCAAGGCAGAGCTCTACTGTAACATCCTGAGATGTCAGAGAAAACATTTGGCATGAGCGACAATGTGCTACGCACCCGGTCTCAGCCCAGCGATTATGTACAATTTATTTTTATTTTTTGCCACAACAAAACAATTGTTCCTTCCCATTTCACCACATCTATCTCACTACGACTACATCCTGTTTCCCAAAATGAAGTTTAAGTTGAAGGGTTGCCACCTTGACAGTTTGAGAGCATCAGCGCTAATTGCATATGGTTGCTTGAAATTTTCATGTAGCGGAACTTCCAGGGTGTGTTACAATTGTTGCAGCATTGCTAGGTTTACTTCAATGGGGATTCTGTTCTTCTTTTGTAGACCTTTCTACCTTTGCAATTGTATGGATCACTCTTATCTCATAGATGATTTGTCATTGCCTTGCATTCTGATAAGATAAATGCTTTCAAGTTTAAAATCCTTATGAATCTCCAGCTGACATTGCAACATTTACAGTGGACTCTTTTCAAAATGGCAACACAGTTAAAGGACTCTTGAATATGCTCTTGATGCAGCTATACACGCCGTCATGCTAAACAACAAGGTAAATCTAATTAGACCACATACTTGCAGCAAAAACCAACAAAACTACTGGACTCCTCAGGCACAATTTGAAGCTCAGCTCTGAAGTTAAAAGAATCCAGCGGTTCTTTTTTTTCATTGTTAAAACCCTTGCTTTAGTATTTTGTTCCACTGAAGACAATAAAAATGCTGCGTTGGTGCAGAATAGTCAGTTAGAGCGGATATGAGGGAAATTAGCGTTTTGTGTGACTACATGCATTTGTTTCAAAATTGTTTGTTAAATTACAACATTTGAGAGAAAACGCAGAAATCAGCAATAACACAAACGGAAGCAAAGACAAGTATGATAAACAAAACTGTGCTTTATACCGTTTTAAATCAGTATAAAACTGCAACAACTGCACTTGCACTAAAGCAGCAACACCTGATAAAACAAGTGTCACATTTGTACAATGCTGCATCGGCTCTTGGCGACAGCCACTACTTGTGTGTGCTTGCTCTCTCATGCTCAATTGGCTGCGTGAGACACTGATACACAGCGATCCGCCCTAATGGACTGTACTCTGCCGGGAGTCCTAATTCACAGAGAAAATGATCACCTGGCGGCGCCCAGCTCTGAGCGAAGGGGAATGAATGAACAGATGTAGGAGGGGAGCGAGGTAGCGTGTTAACACACACACTGCTATCGCCAGCCACAGCTGCAGCTCTGATCTCCCCCAGCCCTCAACATGCTCAGCTCCCTCGGCCCTTCTTTACAACCCTCCCTCCCTCCCCTCTTCACCGCCTCCCCCCTCCTTCCCACTCACCCATCTCCCCTTTTCTCCATCGCTCAGCTCTCTGCTCTTTTCCCTCCTTCCGAATAATGCACCGCTTGGCATTCTGGTTCTCCCTTCATACAGTTTTCATTCTCTAATTCCCCCTCTTTCCCCCTTTCTCTGCTAACACTGTCTTTCTCTTTCCTCCGTCTGTCTCTTTGTCTCTGCCTCTACTCCTCTGTCTCTCTTCCTCCCTCTCTCTCTGTCCTCGAGTGGCCAGGAGAATGATTATGTGAGGCAGGACTCAGATCCATCAATGTGTCACCGGCTTGTTCCCCAAGTCCCCTCTGAGGGCCCGTCCCCCCCTCCTCTGGCCCTTCTCCGGCCCACCGACTGCCGCTGCATTAGCATGGCGGAGAACGGTGGCGAGACAAGGCACGCTTTCGCTGACAATAAGGATAATTGAAACTCGCCTTGATTTAACATTGTTCTTATTGGTTGTTGTCTCGCTGTAGCGCAATGCCGTATCTGTGATCAAGTGAGCAGACTGAAACAAAGAAACGGCGGAGACAGAGGGAGAGTGCGTGTGAAACTGCCACATGACCTTGCCATTGAGACAGTTATATATCTATGTGAAACAAAGGGCAAGTCAATGCTATTCTCAGCCAGAGGAAGAAGTCCATGTAGACACAGAAAAAGCAGTCTGACCCAAAGACATGGACCCCTTACTTTTCTTCCTGAGTCTTCTATTAGGATTTACGCTCACCTTATTCTGCCCTCAACTGGTCAAACCATGTTTCTTGTGTGTGTGTATGTGTGTGTTTGTTTGTGTGTGTGTGTCTGTAAGGAGGGATATTCCCTTTGAGTGATGGCTTATTTAAAGCTCAGCTGTGCAGCAACATCATGAACACTCATTGTCTCCTCAACAGACTTTCTCTCGCGCACACACACACACACGGACACACACGGACACTACTATGTGATGGCTGGATTTTTATTGAAAAATAAAATGGGGATGAGTTTTTCAGCGCTACATGAGACAAGTTTATATTTAGATGTGTTCATCGATTTGCAGCTGACACACTACACCGGGGCTGTCTGCGGCCAATAACTCAGCCTGTGCCACAGAGATTGGCCAAATCCTGCCGCCACTAAATCACACGGCGCTGGAGCTGTGCACGAGGACAGACCCAGACAGACCCAGACTTATGAATGATTTGAATGGTTTATTTCAGCTACCGGAGGTGCTTGATGCACTCCTAACGTACTCAAAAGGGATGTCACCTGCAAAGCAATTGAAGTGTTATTTGTAAATGTGAGGGAGGAGGTGAGGTGGAGCGAGGGTGCGATATATTTTGTATTTTACTGGCTGAGCTGTGTGTCATCATCTCAATTTATCAGCGCTGCAGTGAGTATTCAGATACTCAAGTAAATGTGGCAGGATCCCCGTATGAAATAGACCATTACTTGCTCGAGGAAATACTGGAAGAGAAATTAAGAGAATAGACATGAAACGTCAGTTATTATTACCGGTGTCCTAATGTAAGCAATATTTGTTATTTGCTAGTCTGTGGTGTATCGCAAATACGTTTCTAATCAACAAATTTTTGCCATTTATCTTATTGTTTTAATTCCTTTCCTTCCAGTTATATATCTATGTATATTTTTGGAGTGTCAAAATATTAAACGAGTCAGGTTAACCTTAATTAATTTGGCAACATTATTACATTAGTTAAGTTTTCTCCATAGGTAACAATATTGTAGGGTCTCTACCCGGACATGTACTGTAGACAGGTAAAGCAATATTTTATAATTTTGTGGGCATCCATCCATCCATTATCTATACACCGCTTAATCCTTATTAGGGTCGCGGGGGGCTGGAGTCTATCCCAGCCGACTTAGGGCGAAGGCAGGGGACACCCTGGACAGGTCACCAGTCTATCGCAGGACCACACTTAGAGACAGACAACCAAGCACACTCACATTCACACCTACGGACAATTTAGAATCACCAATTAACCTCAACATGTTTTTGGACTGTGTGGGAGGAAGCCGGAGAACCCGGAGAGAACCCACGCTGCACGGGGAGAACATGGAGACTCCACGCAGAAAGATTCCGGTGCCCCCACCGGGACGCGAAGCTTGCTGCGAGGCAACAGTGCTACCAACTGCGCCACCTTGCAGCCCGGCTTTGAATCCACAACATGTAAATAACTTGAGTAAAATAATTATGTAAATAACACTACATGGCCTCAACCCCAATTTTTACACTTGTCAGATTACTTACAAATATGAATCATTATCTTTCTTCCTGGAAGGTGATGAAACAGTTGCTGAATGCTGATTGGACTTCACGTGTTTATCTTGTTTGTTTTACATGTTTGGGATCTTAATAAAGCACTGAGTTACTGAGGCACCCTTTGTAACTTTGTTTACGAGTTAAAGTTACTATTTACTATTTACTATTATTATATATCAGATGCTGCAGGACTCGTCTCCCTGGTAACCCAATTCACGGAGAAGGAAAAAAACAAAAGAAAAAAGGTTGCATGTTATCCCAAAGCATAATATTTTCCTAGACCTAACCATGCAAAATACCAAGTGAAAACTGAAAATTAACAAGTAAAAATTAAACTTCAGAGTAATGATCCCATATGAGATCCAAAATTCCTCTCCTGGGTGAGAATCCCATCGCTGACTTATTCCTCCATCCTCTAATACCACCTCCTTAGATGGCTCTTTCAAACTGGAAGCTTTTCCTACTATGTCAGGTTTGAAAATCCATTTGTTTTGGGATGAAAGTACAGTTCTTTCCAAATGTAAATGACCAAGCAGTTAAGTTGTGTAGGATTTTTTTTTTTTTTTTCCACATGCATGTTCTATGTCGACAGAGACATCATAAAAGAGAGACCCACCATTTAAAAGAATCCTGAAGAGAAATCTATAGGAGAATTCCATTATGTGCAAGATGGCAGATGTATGATACGTGTCCGCTCCTCGGCCCAAAAAGCCAATCTGCTTTGTAACTGCCGAAACATCCGGGAAAAATACTTCTTGACACAAACGCAGAATTGTGAAACTGTGTGTAAGAAGGCAAAACGCTTTTTAACCTTATGACCAAATGTTATTCAGCAGTTTTTATCATATTTGACTGGCAATTCTATACATGCAGTTTTGAAGTCCCAGAGACCATAAAATTGCAGCAATTTTGTATATCCCTTTTCCTTTTTGTGTTGCTCGTGTTTTCTCTTCTTTTCAGATTCCCCTTATTAGTTTCATCTGTGTCCCATGTGCCACCCGTGTCTCGGTTCCCCCTTTAGTTCAGTGTATAAATTCTCTTGTCCTTCCCTCTGTCTTGGTTTTCTTTTCCTGCTTTTGCTTTGTGTTTTTATTCATTCTTATGTGTTGTAAATCTTTATTAACTTTATTTCTTGTTTGAGTTTTGTTCCTATGCTTTTGGATATTTGGTTGATTTTTGCTAGCTCTCCATGTTTATGGTATTAATCTTAAGTTACTTTTGCATCAAGTTTTTGATTAAAGTTTTGTTTTTGTATTACCTGCCTTGGGTCCTTCCCTAATCTCCCGTAACAGTACGAACTGGAAAGCACTGCTGGGGAGAAGGGCGTCAGGAATACCCTACTGTCACCCAATCCCGGATGAGCAGAATAAAATTGATGAAGAAAATTTCTTAAGAACAGTTGAATAGATTGCTTTGCATTTTGATGATCCACTGACTTGAAGTCTAGCACTAAAATTGGGTAAATTGCCATTGATCCAATTCTGTGGTTTCTTCAACAGGAACAGCATTCCCATAAGTGGCTGTACTTTATGCAAAAAGGAGAATCGTAACATACTAACGTGCAAAAGTAACATCAATATAACACTTATTTTAGCCACTCTACTTTATGCAGATAGTTAGCATAGCATTTTGAGCATGTTAACATTGCTGATGTTAGCATTCTGCTCAAAGCAGTGCTGAATAAGTGCAGGCTCAGAGGTGTTGCTTGTAGACCTTAGCTTCTCTATTGACAGGAGACCATGGTTGCACAATGTGGAACAGCACATGATGCCCACTAGGAATGAAGAGCAAAATAAATTTCAAGAGTACAGATGTTCTCATTACCCCCACATACTGTCAGCTGTTTTGCTGTAACAGACACTGCTTTATCCCCGCGTTCCCATGTCATTGCTTTTATTTTCCTTTAAAGTATAGGTTTGTGTATTTTCTTTAATATAGTTCTGGATAATGTTATATGGCTTTTGATATTCCTAAAGTCAAATGAAGGGTGATGCAACACCAAAGCTGGGTGGCATTTGATTTATTTCTATTGGCCGTCCTGCTCCTTTCTACAGTGTGAAATTATGAAAAAAAGTTTTTAAGGAGTTCTTATTATTTGGGTCAGCACTGTTGAAACACAAGTATAACTGGATTTCTTTACATTCTTGATTATAAATTATTATTGTAGTACAGAGATGAAGCTTTGAGAAACCAGATGGGATTTGCTCTGTGACATCCAGGAGCAGCCACATTTTACTGGGCACATTTCTGTTCTAAGATTGACAGCTGGATAGAAACGTGTGTTATTTGTGGATATGCACATAGTTGCAGAAACCACTGATGTGGTAATAACTTCGGTCACAGATGGAACACTCATTCCTGAGCTCCTGAAAATGCCACAGGTAGTTGCGTTTTAAGTAGTTTATCTGCTTTGCTTATAGCGCTATATTTAGGCAACAGCTTTGTAGCGCGGGTGTGCATTCTAAATAACAAAAATTTAAGTGTCTGCGGGTTGAACACAAGTGAGGATTAACGTCCTTGTCCTTGTCAGAGACCGCTGTTAGTTGGTTACTTACATAACACTTGAAATTTCAACTGAAATGTTACATTACACATGTAGATGTTTTGCAATGTTCTGTTCTTTTGGTGGAAAACTAATTTTATTTTTCCTGTGAATTTATGGCCAATGTGGAGAGGAGGGGGCCAGTCGATCTACATTCCTGACCTCATTTATGATAATGAGCTTTAGGTAATAGCCGAAAGAATGAGATCGCAAATACTGATGTGCAAAATGGTGAGACTCCATCAAGATTCCAGGATTCCAAATTATATTCTGTTTAATCCATTCAGGTAGGGTCCTGCTGCATTACAGCAAGTTTTAGGTCTGTGGGTTACAGAGTATCAGCTGTGACTGTGTGGTTCACACACCACCATCGTCCACATCTTGGATCTAGAATTACCCTTGTTTCACCTGGATTAGATCTGACTGTCCTTTCAGCCTTTCAGATAAAGTCCCTACATTTTCTATCTTGTGCAGATCTCTAAAATATATAGACTCCATGCTACTCAAAGTTCCTGTAGTCCCCTGTGAATAGCACGTTTGCCTCATTAGCATTTAACTTCATAGTGGCAACAGTCTGTAGTGTCCATTCACAGCTTAGCAAAGCCCTCACTCTAATAGCAAATTCATTGAAATTTTATAGTAGGTCCATCAAAGAGGCCCATAAACATAAAACTAATATGGGAGCAGATGGTTTGCATTTTGTACCGTATATCAGAGATAAACCTCTGGATCACAGAGACAAGTGGGGCTACTACATATTCCAGATTTATAGAAGACTAGAAGATAGAGACAGTTAAAGATTTAAGATCCGATTCATGTTTATATTTGATTACAGCAGAGAGAAGCGGCTGTAGATCAGTCTCTAACTTTTCCAATAGTCGCACTTACTGGAGATATTCAATTCAATATTTGGCTTGTATCAACTACAACTAAGCATCTTTCCTAAAGTAGTAAGTATTCTGCCGTGCACATTGTTTCATTTTTCCACCTCAGAAACATTTCCAAGCTACGTCCCTTCCTCTCCCTCAGTGATGCTGGTCCATGCCTTTCTCTCCTCCAGGCTGGACAACTGTAACACCCTCCTTGTCGGGATCCCAGGTAGAAGCCTGCAGAAGCTTCAGTACATCCAGAACTGCGATGCCCGGATCCTGACGAGGAGGCGCAAATATCATCATAATCACCCACATACTGCGGCCCCTCCACTGGCTCCTCATCCGCTGGAGGATAGAATATAAAATTTTCCTGCTGACCTTCCAGTGTCTGCATGGCCACGCCCCGGTTTACTTGACAGAGCTGTTGACACCACACATCACCACTCAACGTCTCCAGTCCTCTGACTCAAATCTCCTTTGCCCACCAAGGACAAGACTGAGCACAATGGGGGACAGGTCTTTTCAGGCTGCTGCTCCACGGCTGTGGAACCCCCTGCCTGAACACCTGAGGACTCCACAGTCTGTGGAGTCGTTTAAGAAGCACCTAAAAAAACGTTTTTATTTACCAAAGTGTTTTTAGTCTAGACAATGTATGATTATCATGTTTCTTTTTCTTTTGTATTGTTTTCAACTCTGTAGCACTTTGAGATTTTGTTTAAAATGTAAAGTGCGCTATAAATAAAATGTATTATTATTGCTGCATCTTGTGTTGAAACTTGGGTATGACGGTATGCGTATATGTCCCAAGCCATCTAGTGCAATGACTGTCCGATTGCGAGTTTGAGTTTAAATCAACCTTCCTGCCACAATCTGCAACTTCTGTCATATCTCTCGTACTGCATGGATTAATCAACCAGCCACCATGTGAAGCTCACACTGAACATAAGTACCAAGCCTTTACCTGCTTTTCCCTGGTGACAAACAAAACAACAAAGCTGTGTTCACGGATGAAAAAAAAAAGGGAAGGATCGCTTAACTTTGCGCAACTTTTAGAGCTGAAATTGAACTGCTGGATTTATTATTTAGGTTCATTAAGAAGGGTGCACTTTTTCATTTGATTGATGCTATACTAAGGCTCCATTTACACGTAGCAAAAACTGTGATATTTCAATGCGTTTGGGCCTTTGGGTTACACATAAATGAAGCTACAAGTCACTGAAAACAATCGTATCTGTAAACATCACAGTATACGACAAAAGTGTCATCAGTGTCGTGTGTGATGTTTACAGTTTGGCTATTGTGACAGAAATGGATGCTGTTAAAGCAGTACTTGTTTTCATGCTTGTGCAAACGCTTTTGGCCTGTTTGCATTCACATTTAGGAATAGCTCCACTTCTCGGTCTCAGTCCAAACAAACGACCATAGCATCATTATGACTGAAGTAACAGGAAGTAATTTGTGCCATTCGCTCTTGTGTTTTTTCCAGGATTCTGATTGGCTAGCATGGCTTTATGCTTCTCGTTTGGCATGCTCATAGCAGCTCTTAACGACATGTTTAAACAAAGATTTTTTTGAAAACGATCTAGTGTGAACAACATTATTTTTGAAAACGTTGATCCATTTTTGCAAATACCCAGTTATTTGTAAATGTGGCCTAAGATACCCCTTTTCCACCAAAAAGAACCAGGTGCCAGTTCCGTGTCGGTGCTAGGGACAGTGCTTAGTTGGTTCAATTCTGGCACCTCCAAAGAACCGTTTGCTTTTCCATTGGCAAGGAGTTAAAGCCACGCCATACGTCACTGCATATGTAGCTGTTTATCGTTACAATGCTCGCGCCACACAGGACTCCAGACTCTGTTTTTTTTTTTTTTTTGGGACCAAGTTTCTCTTTTATTCACACTTCTCACCATGTCACAGGAAAAAAATATGACTTGCTGAACATTGTTTTATTGACAGACTCCACAATTTACCAATGTTCCCCAAACGCCCCACATCACAGGCTGTGGTAGCTCCTGTTGGTGGCTGCGGTGCTCAGACTGGTGTATGACCAAAAAAGACTTTAAAAATAGTAAACCTGGGCGTTCTAATGTCAGATTTGTTCAAGATGAAATTGAGTGATTTTTTCTCATGCGGTCTTTTCTATGAGCGGAATAAACAGCGCACATAGGGGCACTCTGTTTTTCACGAGAAGACCGCATTTCTAAGCGTAAATACCGCAGTATACTGAAGTTATAAAAGTACTGTTTTCCACCACTGTGGTGCTGCTGGTGGGACATAATTGCACCAGATTTCAACGTGCAACAGTTTGTGTAAAACCTCCGTGTGTCCCCGGACTCATTCCAATACATCTGTGATCGGACCAGGGACGACCTGGCAAAAAACGACACAAATCACCACTCGTGCGTCTCATTCATCGGTCTCGGTGGACACGATAACCCCACCCCTAGCCCCTGAAGTACTCCCGGCTTTGCTCTGGCCCAGCAAAGAGTTGGTGCCTGAAAAGTACCACTTTTGAGAGCCAGGAGCTGGGGCTTTGGCGGTGGAAACACAAAGAACTGGTGCTAAGTCATACACCGGCTCTGAACCACCACTGGAATCAGTTTGGTGGAAAAGGGGTAAGAGTAAACAGCTCCGACTCCCTTTTTATTGACTAACTGCAACATTTGAGTCCCTCAACTGTCACATTAAGAATTACAGCCAATTACACCCATTTGAAATTTTTTTTTCCCATTTATTTGAATGAATGTCAGCAGAAAAAAGAACAGGGTGTACAATTACATTTGTCATCATTTGTCACACATATTGTCAAATTGCATCACCCACCACCCACCCACCTACCCAAGCATCACTTTCAAGGATGTGCAACTTACAGCTGCTATACAATCATTTTACAGATGTATGTTTACAAAATAGAAATAATAATTATATACTAGTAATCATAATAATTTCTAAAGAATAATAAAAAATAGGCAGTGAGATATATACTTTAAAATAGTTAAGATACAGAAATAAAAAGTTAGTCATGTTCAGCATTCCTCTCATCCAGAGATATTTGTAATTCCTCAAAATAGTTTAGAAAAGGGGTCCAGGTCTCTTAGAATTGCTGAGTAGTTCTTCTTAGAGTGAATCTTATTTTTTTCTAATTTCAGGAAATACATTGTCTCTCTAGCTTGTGAAGCTAGGTGGAGATTGCCGTTTCCAATTAAGCAGGATGCTTCCTCTTGCAATGAGAGTTGTGAAAGCAATGACATCATGTGTATTGCTTGGTAAAGTCAATGGGCTAACTCCAAATATAGCACTTATGGGATTAGGGCACACTTTTTTCCCAAAGATTTTTGTAAATGCATCAACCAGAATATTTTATGAGAAAATGGAACGTGCGGGACATGACCAGAACATATGTATGTGGTCTGCTGGTTGACCCTTGCACCGAGGGCAAGAGAGGTCTGTGTCAGGATACATGTCTGCCAGCCTTGCATTGGTGAGATGAGCTCATAATACCACTTTTAACTGTATCAAACCATGACGCGCGCAGATTGAGGATCCAGGATCCATCCTGAGAGTGACCTCCCATGTTTCATCACTAATTGTTAAACCCAGGTCAGTTTCCCGTCGTTTCTTGATTTCCTCAAGTGATGTGGGATAAGTGTCATTTATTGATTTGTACAGGGTAGAGATTAATTTTTTAACTTTGCTTTGAGAGAATATCGTCGAAGATATTATTATTTGGTATGTTGGGAAAGGAAGATACGTTTTTTTGGACAAAGCTCTTAATTTGTAGGTATCTGAAGAAACTTGACTTCGGAAGATCGAAAGTCCCACTCAGTTCACTAAATGAACAAAACTGTCCATCTGAGAACAAAGTAAAAAGAAATGTAATGCCATTCGCGTGCCACGCTTGATAAGATGCATCCAGGGAAGCAGGCAGAAAATTGTGGTTTCCCCAAATGGGGGCATATATAGAGGTATTTTTTAGGCCAAAGTGTCTCCTGAACTGTGTCCATATCTTAATTATCTTAATCGTTTGACTGACAATTAAGTTTGACTGTATGCCTGCAGGGGCTAAAGCAGCACATACCAATGAGCCTAGATGTTGGTGACTCGTGGCATATTCTATGGACACCCATGAATTGCATTGATCTTTGTTGAAATGAAGAGAATAGAATGAAATGAATAGATCATCAAGCATTGTGTTTTTGTCTTTATTTGTTTTTAGATAGTAGGCAATAATTTGGCCACGTAGATATACGTTGAGCGTTTCCCAAAGGAGTGAGTGACTGATCTCTGGGGCATATACTGATAATAAAATAACAGGAGTAAAAAACATGTGACCCTTAACTATTACATAGCGCCCTGCTGAGTCTGTGATTGTTTCTTCTGACTGAAAAGGTATGTTTTTATGCACCAAAATCGCAGCACCTCTGGCCTTAACATTAAAGTTTGAATGGTAAACTTGACCAACCCAATCTTGTTTAAGAAGTTTTATCTGATCCTGTTTTAGATGTGTTTCCTGGAGGAAAGCGACATCCACTTTTAATTGTCGAAGATAATTGTCTATTTTTTGTCTTTTCACCGTATTATTGACACCTTTTACATTTAAAGAGACAAAAGTGATGCTATGGTTTTTGTTTTGTCTGTTTAAATCTGCTATGTAAAGATGATGATCGCTGTTATCTCATAGTGACCTGGAATCTTAGTAGCATTGCAGTGGTATAAGTGTGGAGGACTGAATGTTGTGGGAACAAAAACACTGAATGAGAATAATAACAATAACAACAACAGAAAAAGAAGGGAAAAAAAACACACACACACACACACGTTGTAATACCGCATGTTGTCATGAAAGATGATTCTGAAAACTCTTGTAGTTCGTAGTGAACCCTACCAATACTAAACTTTTTCTTGAACTCTGTTGTGAACATGAATAAATTAACTTAAGTGTTATTAAAATCACTTGTATCATAAGACACAAAATAGCCTCGTCCCAATTACTCCAACATTTGGTGGAGAAAATCTTAGCCCATAATGAAATCAGATAAAAGAAAGAGAGATTTTTAGCTTAACATAGTGCACAAATTAGTAGTTTGGGTAAACAAGGGAGTAAGTGGTAGCAGTAGAAAAGAAAATTAGACCTGTCATCACAGAACATTTCTTATTTGTAGAAAAAGTAGCATCCTTTAGTAAGTCTGTGTGCTGTCATAACATACATACCGTGGACATTTGGATGCAGGCCACCTCTGTAAGGAGGCGAACCGGGGTGCGCACTACGCTGGCACAGGATTCACCGAGCCATGGCTTGAAATGGCAACAACAGAGAGTTTACGGCCTGTCTCCAGCGCTCCAGGAACAACTTCACATCTTCTGGGGTGAAGAAAGTTATCCTCTATCCGTGTTTTTCCATCACCTGAAGTTTGGCAGGAAAAAACATCGGAGCTGAGACTTGACCTTGGAGAATGCGGCTCTCTTCTGGAACACCTCCGGGCTGTAGTCCGGGAAAATATGGATCTCTGTTCCACAATAGACGAGTTGACCTTTTTCCCGTGCAAGCTTCAGAAGGAGTTTCTTGTTCTGGTAATGATGAATCCTGGCAATGAACGGGCAGGGAGCATCCTGATTCCGTCTGCGGACATTAATGTGGTGCGCCCGGTCCACAGCCAGCAGAGTAGGAAATGCGTCAGGTCCGAAGACTTCTTTAAGACACTCGGCCAGGAAAGATGTTGGATGTGAACCCTTGACTCTTTCTGGCAGGTTGGTTATTCTAATATTATTGCATCTTGAGCAGTTCTCTAGTTCGTCGGTTTAAAGTTTGAGTATCTCGTTTTCCTTTTTTCAGCGAGGCGCATGTGTTCTCCATTAATCGGCTTTGCATGTTGTTCATTGATGTTTCAATATCCTGAATTGCCTGGTTGTGACTGTCAATCCGTGCTCTATCTGCTGAGAACTGTGACGCTAAAGTTCAGATGACTTATTCTTCAGATTTGAACAAAATCGCCTCCATGTCGGCTCGGGTCAATGATGGCTCTAGGTTGTTAGCAGCACATGTTGTCCTTTGGCTAGCGAGAGGACTTTCTTCCTCCTGCGGCTCGTCCGAGGCCTGAGGTGGTTTCTTCTTTGTTTTTTTTCCATCTCTGCAAATATGTGGGACAAGGCTAAACCGTGTCTGGCAAATATTAAAGATCTATCTCAGAAGGATTTCAACAGAGCTCTTCCGGTTGCTACCTACTCCGCCATTACTCAGACCAGAAGCCATTTGAATAATTTTTTATCCAAATCACTTAATTCTACATGTCTAATTTTAAAATGACCCAAAAAATTAACTGTTTGGTCGAACCAGATTCTGCCAAAAAACAAAACAATTATGCTGTGTTCACATCAGACACGAGTAAAATCATTGCCGTGAATGATTTACATGTGAAGTCAATGTGAAGACGCGATTAGACGCAAGTCCCGTGGCACGAATTGAGCAGTTTGATGAGCGTTTGACGGGATTTAGACGCGTAATACGCGCGTAAAGCGTGTCTAAAGAGCAAGTTGAAAAATCTGAACTTTTGCGATCTGACGTGCCGCAATGGCCAATCAGTGTTGAGATTCTCTGGTGAAGTCAACAACATGATTCATTCATTTTTCGCAACTTTACTGTGAATACTGATTGATTTACTCACCCCCATTGAATTTCCCTTCTGGGATAAATAAAGTATTTTTCATTTCATTCATGTCGTTTCATTTCAGGAGATAAGCAGTTACATTACTGGCCAAGGCAGATCTCAGTGCTCAGCAGACTGGCTGTCCCTCTCCTCCAGTTCACACACAAGAATGCTACTCTTCAACTTAGCAAGCTAGCGAGCCGAGTTGCTAGCTATCGCAATGCTAGCGGAATAAACCTCCGCTGGCTCCTCGTCGCTGTGGTCAGCATACTCCTGCTGGCGGCCGCTCGTCTGTGTTGTTGTATGTGGCACAGAAAAAACATGGCTCTATCTCAGCCAGCGCCTGTAGTTTGTGTCCTGGAGGGATATCCTGGTACCGATCCTCTCCAGCAGGTAGTCAAACTGGGCCCGGATCAGCTGAAAACAGCGCTGGAAGCGGCCATCATCCAGGCGCAGCTCCTGGAGGAGGTGGAGGAACTCCCCGAGCTGTGTGCGTCACTGGGGGAATCCCATGGATCCGGCGTCTGGATCGCGGCAATGACTTGAATTCAGACACAAATCTTGACACGTGATTTATACACGCGAATGAAGCGAGTAAAGTCAGTGCACACACGCGTCCAAATACGCGTGAATAGCGCGATGAATTCGCGTCTGGTGTGAACACAGCATTATGTTCCTGTCAGCAAAATGGTGAAGCCCATAGTGAGGAAAAATGGCCCAGGAGCAAACTAAGCTTCAAGCTCAGAACCTGCTTGTGATTCGGAGGGTTAAAAATGCGATATAGTCAGTGCGTTGCCATTGAAAAGTGTTCACAGTAAACATGATTCTTAAAATTGACTTTCAGTTGCCTTTTCTGTGCCTAAAATGGTTTTATTCATGTATTTCCTACATATTCTGCAACCTCAGCAGTAAATCTTGAACCACCCAACTAGCCGCAGCATGAAAAGAAGTGCAGGACCAACGAACAAAAAAGTTGATCCAATGTCTGTAGCTTTGCCTGGAAACTCCATTTACAGCAGGGCACAGTTGCTGATGCTGCATCTCCTAACATTGAATATTAATTAGACACTGGCCTGCACTGTCATTGGCTTGAAAGCTAAAGGGACATCTCCTTTGAAGGGCTATATTTTTTTTTACTTCAATAAACAAAAGATTTTAATTTAGCCTCATCCTTAAATCGTACAAGGTCACTGGCTGCTCCACAAAGGCTACAAAAGACCACGAGGCAGCTCCATGAATCTATTTGGTATTTTATTTGCATTTGAGCTATTTTACCGATTGCTTATTGACCTCCAAGAGCTAATTGTTGTTTATGGGCAGTGGCCCCCCACCTGCAGTTTGGTCCCCTTGTTTATAAGGTGCACTGGGACAAGTGGCTGGTCCAAGCAGTCCAACACAATTAGTGTGGGAGCCAAATCGAAAGTCTTTCTTGCCTTTTCATTAGATTGAAACCCTCCCCCGTGGTGAAGTATTACCCAAAGTCATATATTTAACTTTCCTCTCTAGTGGTACTAATTAAAAATACAATCACACATCTTACTCTTTCTGTCACCCCTCCTTCTTTTCCGTCTTTCCTTTCTTGCCTCCTCGTCTTTGCCTTTGCCCCGCCCCTCTCTTTTCACATTTACTTTTTTCAATCCTGCCGCGAGCTTGGATCAGCGAGCTCTCTCTCCCAGATTAAAAAGTGTCTGCAGGATCTGTACACTGTATCCATTGCTTCTCCCCTGCCACCAGGTAATGCAGAAAAAGCATTCATCTCCTAGGCCATTTCACATGCCAGCTAAAGTAATGGCCCCCTGGGAACTTTAACTGCATCATACAGAGAGGTGGAGGGAGAGGAAAAACAGGAGGAAAAAGACAAGGAAATATTTTGGTGTTTTGTCTTTGTGGTTGCAGTTTGTCTCCGATGGGACTGCCCCGTCACAGAGAGACGGCGTTTGAGGGAGCTTATTGTTTTTTTGTCCTACAACACAACCTTATTATTCTGTCTGCTCGCCAAGGCGGATCAGATGAGTGTACAGACTCTAAAGTGCCCGTTGACACTGTGGGACCCACAAACACAGAGATCAGCACACACACACTCAAACACACACACACACACACACACACACACACACACACACATGCATGCAGCACTGCAGCAGGTATGACTGGAAAGAGGCAGGCTAGAGAACTCACATGTGCACGCATGCAAGCTTCAATTAAAAACAACACACACAAGAAGCAAACATGTCACACAGGGAGTATTTGTGTATTCAGAAATTAAAGATGTAATCTTATTCAGCACAGCCTCTCACACTGACCCAATCACAAAGACAAATACTTAACAAAAGAAACAGGAGAGGAACAGCAACAGTGACCTAACAGGAGAAAGAAAAAGCCTCACCTCACAATCTGGATAATTCTGTGCATCTTTCTTTACAGAGAGAAATGTGTGATTACACTTGCGACAAAGACATATTTCATTCAAATACAAATATGAATGAAGATCTGCAAATAAGCCATGGTGGTCATTTGCTTGTTGCGTTCATTTTCAGATGTTGAATCTGTGTGCACTGATCACGTATTGAGACTGTAAACTGATTGCGCAAAACTCAGAGAGCTCATTGGCCTCTTAACCCTCTGAACCCATGAAACTGTAAAAACAGAAAAAACTGATGGAATTTCACTGTTGTGATGGTCGTTCAATTAATTACATGTGACATGTAATTCCGTTGGGAAAGTTAACCAAATCTCAGCTTAAAATCGCGATAATTCAGTCTGCACTTTACATTTAATACTACTTTTGGCCAACAGCTGCATTACAAAAGATCAGGGACTTTATGACCCAACTGCAGTTTATACAGAGCAGAGAGGAGACACGCATAGAGACAAATGAATAAAAAATAGTAAGTTCCCTCAACTTTCCACCATGGTTGCACTGCTTCCATGGAGGTGCAGGACTGTACATCGCAGTGTACTGAAATGTGATCCCACATTGTGAAAAAATGTGACTGGAGAAAAAAATAAATAAAAAAATGCCAAGAAACTGCCTGGATTCAGAGAGTCAAATACTAAGTTTTCAAAGAAGTTCTAGCAAAAAAATATAAGCATATCCACTATAAAAAAGTTAATATGTTAAAATTGTAAGTTGTAAATGTTATGTAAACATTTTTATGCTGTCATAAACAAAGACAGGTTGAGCCAAATGTCAAACAGACACACAGCAATAACAGTCAGTCAAGCTTAACTTGCCAAAACAAATCTCGTAAAACACACAGGTTTAGAGTTAAGAGTTATACGCTTGAGGGACAGAATTTAAAGAAAAAATCCCACACAGAAATTTTACATGAATACATTTTCCATCAGCTTCCAAATACAACATATGTTTGTTGATATCAGGATTTCGGAACAATTTTAATCATAAATTTCCCGAAATCAACACAGGTATCAGGTAATCCGCACAAACAAAAATGAGAAAAAGTGACTGGAGCCCTGCTAGTGCCCCTCAAAACACCAGAGCTGATGGAAGAGAAAAATGATAAAGTAGGATGCAGAAATTATGTCCCTGTGTAAAGAAATGGCACACAATAAAAAACATGTCCAAATTCCTTGATTTTACTGTTAAAACAATAAATAAATCAATAAATAAATCCAGTTTAAAAAAAAAAAAAAAATCAAGAAAATAACAGTGAAAAAAAATGTCATAAAAAATGGTGGAATACAAAAAAAAACCCCTGTTAAATCAATAAATAAACAAATAAAAATAAACGTGATTATCTGTAAAATAATACTACTTTTATTTTATTTATTTTTTACAGTCAACATTTTATTGACTGACTTTTTTGAATCCCTAATATGCACAGTTTTTCTTTCAAATATTTGCAGTTATTTGTAAAATTATTATTTTTTTTTTTTGACTGATTTAAAAATGGTACAAAGAGTGTATTTTATGGTCAAACATTGTAGAAGAATTTATTACCATTTGTAAAAATACACATTTTTTTATGCGGACATTGTTTACAGTTTTGGCTTGTTTAAAAATAGTTAACGTTTAAATTCATAGTTTTTGTGTGATTTTGCCAGTCATAATTTAATAAACAGTAAGAGTAATAATACTCGAAATCAGCAGCACTAAGTACCTGCATCATGTTCTTTCTGGTCTCTCATCACACAACAAATACAACACGTTGTAATCCGTAAAAGTGTTTCGGAAAATGTCCCTGAAGTTGGAAATACAATTCTTCTAATCATCCATTAGCTGTACTCCTTATCCTCATAGGGTGTGACAGAGTTCTGGAGCCTGGCCCTGCTGACAAGAGGCAGGATTCACCCTGGACATGTCACTGTGATGCCCACTTGATGTGTGGTCACATTTGCGTGGATGTTACTAATTTCATCTTACTGTGTATAAGAATAACCTGATTGTGGGTCAGAGTCAGCGGCTTACAGTGGCAGCTTTGTGACAGTAGATGGCAGTGCGAGAAAGTACTTCACACCACAGTCCACGACGATGACAGGTCTTCCGCTCGTCTCCCCTCATAACCGTTGAGGATTCGGCAGAGCCAGGTCACGTCTCCCTGTCTCATTACTATTTTCTACATTTCAGGACATCATATAACTGTGTACGGGTGCTGCAGCCTGGTACCTGTAACAGTTTATTGGGGGCTCGTCCGGGACCAGTCCCACCACGTGGCCGGAAGCTGACTCCGTGACACTGAAACCTTGAACCAAAAGTGACCTTAGCCATCAACGACGTGATGCCACCAGTGATTGCCGTCCAGTGTGAGAGGTCTCCTGCTGCCATTAATCCTCTCTACTGATGAAGAAACATCGCTCACCTGTACCAACCACTGCATCGGAAAAAACATGCTCTACTGTGCGTGACGCCTGTGACAGAATAAGGGTAAGAACTGTGCTGTGTGAAACCACTACCCATCGAGGACAGAAACTGTATAGAAATCCTGAACTGTGTAGCCAAGTACGAGGAATAGGGAAGCAGCCATGACAGATGGTGAGAGGAAAAGCTTGGTGTGGAGCATCAAGAAGGACCTGCTCGCTCTCTCTGCAGATGAACTGTTCTAGATTGCCAAGTCAGTGGGTCCAATACCAGGATTGGACCAGTCTCATCTCAAGTCGGGGGATGAGGAGGGGTGTTTTGAGTACATCAGCAGCTTCATGTACAGTAAGCCTTTACTTGAGTCTGAGGATTCAGGTATAGCATATTTATTAGAGTTTATAGATGCTGCTGAGATGGTCATCCAGAGTCATGTTTCTGATCCACAAGTGTGTTTATCGGGTAATATTGTGTTACATGATTCGTTGCCAAACTCTCTGTTAGGATGGTATGTTTGTGTTGTGTTTTGCTTGTTTTCTCTGCCTTGGTGTATGGTGGGCATGTTTTCCTGTTCTCCCTGCAGGCTGGGCGGAGCCGACCTGAATGAGACAATCAAGCGCTGACAGCTGCGGCTCATCTTCTCATCAGCAGCCAGCCGCACAAATACGGGCAGCTCACAGACCTTCAGCGCCAGATGATTGTGATTCCTCACCGTGGTACAGTCAGGCCGCTTAGCAGCAACCTCTCGAGTAACGTCAAGCTAAGTCTACTGTTTTTGAGTGTCTCAAGTTCATGGTTTTTCTCCTCTGCATCTCCAGCGTCTCGTCTCGGCTCCAGCTCCAGTGCTTCTCCCCACACGCCCGCCGTTTCTTCTCCCTCGAGCACACTTCACGGGAACACACGGACACGAGCACCTTCACCCGACGGATCTCTGTTCGAGCACCTTCACAGGGAAGATCTTCACGGGAAATGGATTCACACCAGCACCGCTCCTGGAGCACCGCACCTCCACCTACCACCTGGGATCTCCACCACGACACCCCCGACTGGATTCCTCCACCGGGACACCCTCACTTCCCCTCCCTTGTTAACTAAATCTTTTCCTTTAACATTTTCTCCTGCCTCCCTTTTTCGTTGGGTCCGCCCGCACAGATTCTGAGACTCGGGTCGTCACACTCTCAAGTTGATGATGTCAATGTTGAAGTAAGTGAAGCTAATGATAATGCCAATCCACGAGTAAGAAAAGTAGGCAGTACATACCTGTACCCTCCCAGCAGTCTGTACCTCAGTCACCTGCAAAAACACCCTCCATGTCACAGAGTACCAGATGTCTAACTGAACATACTACACCTTTAACACATGACAAAGTTGTCTCCTTAAGAGATCTTTCTTACCTCCGTCACAAAGAATTCAAGGTTCAGGGAGGTCAGATTGGAGACCAGGGGTCAGACATCAGCAGTGGCGATTCTGGGATTTATTTTTTGGGGGGGCCCATAGGGGGCCAATGCTATATTTTGGGGGGCACCCAATTACTGCGTTTTTCGTAGATGTAACCTATAGCAATTTCTCAAGAAGTGTTCTTTACATGTACTCACATCGTATGACTAAATATAGACCTAACCTGATTAAATAGATCTAACAAAATAAACATGATCTGGAAAAGGTTTCTAGTCAGAACATACTTGTACAATATGGAATGCACAATAACTGCTTCTTTCAAAAGCAACTCGTGACACTCAAACTGATTCACAGTGTGAAGAGTAATGTTAAAATAACAGCCTGATGGCTCAAGGTAAATTAAAATGATACATACATGTAAATACACACATAAACACAATCCTCTCCTCATTTATATTAACAATGTTGCTATTAATTTGCTCTGAGGAATGTCTGTCTGTCTTGCTCTGTGTTTCACCTGGTGCTGATGATGGGCTTCAGCTGCTGAACTGGTCCTGCTTTGGATGCCTGTCCTCAGACCTGTCCCCCTGAACCTGTCTGGTTCACTGATCTGACCCTCACATGGCTTCTTCTTAACTCTATTCAGGACTTTTGGGGTCTTTTGGACCCCAGGCCATTTAGTTTAGGTGACAGGTATCGTTTTTTGATTTTTAAAGATTTGATTTTTAAATATAAAAAGAGGGGCATGTGTCATGCATTTGGAGCCAAACATACGTCAACTTATCAGAAAATGTATTTAACATTGTATAAAGGTCTACAATGAATACCAACAAATATTTTGCACATATTTTTTCTTGGGGTCCAATGGACCCCCAAAGACCGTGTACGTATGGCAACATGAAAGTCCTGAACAGGGCTAAGATAACCAACCATGCTGGCTGCCCCTCTTTCTGACATTTCTGACAGGCCTGCTGCTGCTGGAACAGAGACTAAATGAAACCATTCAGTTGTAACTTAAACTTGGGATTGGGAATGTCCTGGCTGCTCCCAAAAAATGTCTATGTACAGTGTCTTCATTCAACGTTAGCAGATTTTCCTTGTTTCAAAAAAAAAAAAAAAAGGATGAAAAAACACACACCGTAGCAAGATTTCGTGTCACATAATCATTAATGCAGGAATCCCTTGATGATTATTTACCATCTAGTTGGCACGTTTCACAAGCTTTTCTAACTAATAGCATCAACTTTTTGTCATCAAAATGTTAAATGATGAACTAAAGATAATGGGTAAATCTACAAGTTAAAAGAAAACATATCAGTAACTCGTTTGTGTTCAATTTACCGCACGTTTGTATTTGACACTCACCATCTCAGTGTCCGTAAGTGCAGAGTGGAAGTGAGAGAAGAGGTGTGCTTGTTTTATTGTTTTATTTTCCAGCCGCTCCCGTCACAAACACTACCACAATACTCTGTTGACCCCGCCCTCATAAAGCTGCGCTGTTAGGACCAGCTAGCGCTCCTCAAAGAAACTACCCAATGACAAGACAGTATTTCACTGGGGGGGGCAATCAGATTCCAGCAGTGGCCATGGCCCCTGTGGCCCCTTCCCTCCCTTCGCGTATGGACATCAGCTACAACAGGGTCCGCCGCCAAATTGAAGAAGGATGAAAGGAGTAGTTCAGCAAGGTGGAAATTGTAAGTGCTGTTCTCAGAGTCATCAAAACGGGGAATTTCAAAGACATGTTAATGGATAAAGATGATTTGACTGTAGAGGAACTCAAAGGTTTTTTCCATTCCCACCTGGGTGAGTGAAGTAACACAGAGCTGTTTGAAGAGCTCATGTGTACCAAGCAAAAAGACAATGAAACCCCAAAACAGTTCCTATACAGAGTCATTGGGCTGAAACAAAAGAGCTTGCTGGCCTCAAAACATACTGATACAAATGTAAAGTACAATGCAAGCACAGTTCAAGATGTTTTTCTCCATACTGTGTATCAGGGCCTCGGACACAAACACAATGATGTTCCACAGAACTCAAACCATTGCTTGCTGACATCAGAGTAACTGATGAGACAATTCTGAGACAGACAAAGAAAATAATGAGTGATGAAAGTGAGAGGCAGCGACAGTTAGGTTCAGCCACCCGCCAAAGACTCACAAATGTGCAGTGTTCAGCTTGATGTTAATGCTACTCAGTGTTCTGCTGCCAAGGAGGAAAGTCCAGTAAAGAACCCGAAGACTGACACGATCCAGCAACTCACAGAGAAAGTTGAAAAGCTGACACATGGTCGAGCTAATGCAACAGTCAGTACAGACACAAAAGTCAGATCAAGTAAGTCATTCCTGGAAAGCAAAAGTCAGTCATAAGAGAGAAAAATCATATGGCTGTGACAAGTGTGTTGAACAAAATCGTCCTGATTGTACTCACTGCTTCTACTGTGGTGATGAAGGTCATCGAGCAGTGGGCTGCCTGAAGAAGCCGATGCGACAGGGAAACTAGAGCCGGTCCCTGTCGAGAGACAAACAGTGACTGAGCCCCAACCACTGTCCCAACCTGACACATGTCACACTCGTCAACCCGATAAAGGAAGAGCCATGACGTGTAACAGTCAAACAAAAGACAAAACAACACAGAATCAGAGACACAAACAACCAAACAAGACAACAAATATACCCACCCAAGACTTACCTAACAGCAAATGTGGACGTTTAGTCAAACTAATTGGGAGGAAAGCCCTCACCCATTGTAATCTAAACGGTTTAGCAGTCAGTGCTTTGCTAGACACAGGAGCTCAAGTGAGCATGATTGATAGAGACTGGAAAAACAAGTACATACCTGACATCATTGTTAGACCACTTAGCAAAATTATTGATGATGAAGAAGAGTTGAAAATCTATGCTGTGAACAGTGACATTCTCCCATTTGATGGCTGGGTTGCTCTTACAGTCAACTTAATGGGGAATGAAGATCCCAATCTGTCAGTAATGGTACCTTTTCTTGTTACTAGTCTTGTATTAGAAAGATCACTGCTGTGTTTTAATGTGCTGGAGGAGATGATACAAGAACAACCAGAAAAGCTCATTTCCACCCTCATCAGTCTGCTCAGCAACGCCATGGTGATACCAACAGAAAAAGCAGAGCTCCTGGTGAATTTCATCCAGACAGACAAGCCAACAGAGCAGTGTGGCCGCCTACGAACAGGTAAACAAGACACAGTCATTCCAGCTGGTCATGTGGTCTGGGTCAAGATACCAAATTGACAGATGAGGTTCGCAAAAGTGTAAGTGGAGCCACTCAAAAGTTGCTTCACGAGTGGAGCAAGTTATGCTTTGAAAACAAGCTACTTTAAAGACGAACAAAAGAGCAAAGGCAGTTAGTCCTCCCTCTAGAGTATAGGACACTAGTGCTCAAACATTTACACAATGAGATGGCCCATGTTGACACAGAACGAGTGTTCCATTTGCTAGGGAGAGATTCTACTGGCCCTATATGGCCAAAGAAATTGAGGACTATGTCACCCAAAAATGTCCATGCAATATGTCCAAGAAACCTGCAACACACAGTCGAGCTCCCATGGACAGCATCACATCCCCTTTAGAGCTTGTGTGTATTGATTATTTGCATCTGGAGACAAGCTGTGGAGGCTATGAATACATTCTGGTGTTGATTGATCATTTCACAAGATTCGCCCAGGCGTACCCCACTAGGAATAAGAGTGGAAAAAAAGCTGCCGAGTGCATCTTCAGTGATTGCATGCCCAGTTCGGGTATCCCTCCAAACTACATCATGACCAGGGTCATGAATTTGAGAACAAGCTCTTTGAAACACTGAGCAAACTGTCTGGGGTCAGTCACTCAAGAACATGGCCATACCACTCACACGGCAACCCAGCTGAGCAGCTAAACCGCACCATACTCCAGATGTTGAGGACTCTAACTGAGAATGACAAATTGCTGTGGAAGGGTCATCTCCCGTATGTAATACACGCATACAATTGCACTCGACATGAATCGACTGGCTACTCACCCTTTTTCCTCCTCTATGGCCATCATCCACACCTCCCAGTAGACTCGCTGTTTGGGTTAGCTGGAGAGAAGGAATCATACTCACCAAGAGGATATGCAGAAAAGTGGGCTGCAAGAATGTCAGAAGCCTACCAGATTGCCAGTGAAAACAGTAGGAAGTTCAGTGTAAGAGGAAAAGCAACATATGACAGGAAAGCAAAAGGAGTTGTCCTACAAACAGGAGATCGAGTTCTGGTTAGGAACCTCAGTGAACGTGGAGGACCAGGTAAATTAAGACCATACTGGGAGAAAGCTATCTACATAGTCAAGAGCCAAGTCAGTGAGGGTCCAGTGTATGTACTCTGTTCTGACGGTGGAGGCAAGCAGAAAACCAGAACACTGCATCGCAACCTCCTATTGCTGGTGAACGACTTACCTGTTGAAGTTGCTCCATCCAAAGACAAAGCTATTTCTGAAAGAAAAACAGGTTGCAGACAAAGACAAGAGGAAGTGACAGAAACACAGAAACAAGCACGTGAGTGACAACTCTGAAAATGACTCAGATGATGACAGTAACTATGGTTATTGGCTAAGGACACCTGCAGAAAGAGGAGAGGAAAGACCTAGTACTGCACGAACAAGTCACCATGCGTGAGATGAATCCAACCCGAGAACCTGCAAAGGACAGAGGAGATGAATACTTAGTTGTTCCAATACCTGCAAAGAAAGAAACTCATACTGTGCCTGAATACTTACCAAATCCCACCTTGGTAGCTGAAGAAACTGAACCAGAGCGACACTACTTACCTGTTGAAATGCAGATGCCTCTAAGACAAGAACCTAAAACGGGACACAGCACTGATGGAAACCTACCTGTTCCTGTTAGACCTGAGGAAGATAATGAAAACAATGAGGATCTTGAAGTCGACTCAGGAGCTCGACCTCTGACCTCACCTGTAGAGCACACTCATTCAGGGGTTAGGAGATCTACACGTGATAGAAAGCCAAGACAGATTTTCACATACAAGTCATTAGGTGAACCATCAATAGAGCCACATATATCGTCTTACTTACCTGTTGTAGATGCACTTTATCACAGTTCACCTCAACATGCACTCATGCCATACCTTCAGCCTCTTTGTATGCCATGTCCACATCCCATCTTCTACAGCCAGACACTATACATGCCACATTACTGTACGCCAACCACATACATTCCATCCACAACGCGAGCCTGTTAAGTAGGGGTCTAAGAAATAAGTAGGTTATGAGTTAAGAATGTTTTAAAAGAGTGCGAAAAAAGAAGTGTTTTGAGAAGTGTCGGGAGCCATTTTTATTTTGTCAGGGAGAGTGTGATGCCCACTTGATGTGTGGTCACATTTGCGTGGATGTTGCTAATTTCATCTTATTGTGTATAAGAATAACCTGATTGTGGGTCAGAGTCAGCGGCTTACAGTGGTGGCTTTGTGACAGTAGGTGGCAGCGCGAGAAAGTACTTCACACCACAGTCCGCGGCCATGACGGGTCTTCTGCTCGTCTCCCCTCATAACCGTTGAGGATTCAGCAGAGCCAGGTCACATCTCCCTGTCTCATTACTGTTTCCTACATGTTAGGACATCATATAACTGTGTACAGGTGCCACAGCCCGGTACCTCTAACATCACCACTCCATCGCACAACTAACACAAAGAGACAAATAACCAGCTTGCATTCGAATCTACAGCCGATTTACAATCACCAACTGAGCTAGCATGCAGACCAGCATGACCATCGCTCCTACTCTCCAATGTCCGCCCCCTCGACAACAAGCTGGACAAGCTACGTTTGTTGAGAGAAACCCGCAGAGAATGGAAAGACTGCTGTGTGTTCGCTTTAACAGAAACATGGCTCCATGACAACATCCCAGACAGACATAGAGCTGAAGGGGACGACATTATTCCGGGCAGACAGACAGCTAGCTAGCTCTGGGCAGCATCTGCGGCTTCACCATCGTCACACCATTGTGTGTGTCTTTGTGTCCCTGAACAGGACCTGAAGAGGTTTACCATGTTCAACAAATGGCAGTGCACATGGACGCAGCGGCCCCTTCAAGAGGCAGCGACAGCAAACGTTTAGTGTCTTGCCTATCCCAGACATTCATCCCGCAAAACTTGCTGATTGAAAAATCCTGAAGAAACGCTCTCTCATCTTGCCTGCCAAAATGACAATAAATTTGATTTGAATTGATTTGATTTGTAGACTGATGACTGTCATCATAAGCCCCTTCCAGATGCGTACTTCTCCCTGTTAATCCGATGCAATTTAAAGTGATGGTCTGAAGCATCCACCTGCTCTCTTCATACTTTGGACTCCTTTGTCACTAGAACGTGATCAGGTGCCTTTGTCTTCAGTGTTCCCACCAAACGCACCCTTTAAACAAGAAGCGAATCTTAAAAATCTGTAACCTAATCCCAGACATCATCATCAATACATGCAAAAAATATTTAGGAAAAAAATGACTGAAAATGGCTAAAATGCTGAAATCAGAGAGCTGCTCTCTTTTCTCGCAGAGGATGAGATAATCAGGCTGAAAAGGGGACCATAAGGGTCTCATGAATTATGTGTAGCTTCCTATACTGTCTAGTCTTAAGTGTTAGTTGCCAAACATCGCGTGCGCGCTGTGGTTCTCTCTGTAATGGTCCTGGTATGTCTGAATGAAGCCCTGAGGAACATTCACGTAAAGGTCACCTGTGTCTGAATGACACAAAGCCGCTCCTCAAACAGCCGGCAACATTATGTATTCCGCATGTAATAACATACTACTGTGTGAATTTTCAAAATGATTTATGAAGCATGAAACAATTATTTGTCACTATTATTGACACTAAAGGTTCTCCGTACGTAAAAGTGCGGCTTTGATGTAGTCTCGTTTTAATCTCGAGCAGCCTGACTCAGCAGTGCATCTCTGATGAAAGCAAAGAAGAAGAGACCAGCTGAGGAAAAAGGTGTGAGAAGAAAATCAAGAGTGTAACAGGAATAAAAGTATATAAAGAAGTGCTGTAAAGGAAGAGATTAAGGGTAATGGGACTAATTGTAGCAGTGGGATGTGTGCGAGGGAGCCATACACACAAAAATGAATAGTTTAAAGATGTTATTTTCTCTTTTGCTCTGCTGTCCGTCTCACTTTTTAAAACATCATTAACATTCCACAACCGTGTGTGTGTGTGTGTGCGTGTGATGTGAACACTGGTGTCTGCAGTCTCTGCTGTGATCCCGGAACAGATCATACACACAACACACACACACACACACACACACACACACACACACTCGTGCACATACACGCTTCATCCCTGGAGCTCCTGAGAAGCGGAGATTGCCTCTTTAAGGTGGAAATCAATATCCTTTCTTTCCCCATCTCTTCTCCCTTCCTCCTGTCCTCTCAATTCCCGGGCCCCCTCACCCTCTCTCCCTCTGCCTCCCATCCTGCCGTGTCTCTCGGCCTCCATGGATACGTTCGCCTCACCTGAGACTCTTTGTCAGCGTGGAGACATATACAAAGCAAACACCTCTCGTGCTGCTCCTCCACATGAGGGACCCTTCGGTCTCTCTTTCTACCCATCACAGTGTCCGTGCTAAGGATTGACAGACTATCGAGGCTATTTTGTACTTTTTCGATTATCGGTATTGTTATTTTTTGAGACCGATTTCCAATAAATGCGTCACCATGGCTCTGATGAAGGCGCCTCTCTCTGTCTGGACTGACTTGCTTTTCTGGCAGAAAGGGTGCAAGAAAAAATACATTAAAAACTGGTGGAATATTGCAATGTCTAAAAACTATAAAAATGGTTAAATTAACAACATTCATCCATCCATTATCTATCCATCCATCCATTATCTATACACCGCTTAATCCTCAATGGGGTCATGGGGGGATGGAGCCTATTCCAGCCGACTTAGAGTGAAGGCAGGGGACACCCTGGACAGGTCGCCAGTCTATCGCAGGGCTACACTTGGAGACAGACAACCAAGCACACTCACATTCACACCTACGGACAATTTAGAATTACCAATTAACCTCAACATGTTTTTGGACTTGTAGGAGGAAGCCGTAGAACCCGGAAAGAACCTACGCTGCACGGGGGTTTTACTTCTCAGTATCTGTAAAATCAAATACAGCTAAAAACTCTTTTAAAAAAACACCTCATTTACCTTTTACAGTGTCGTCGGCCTCACCAGCTGTGGGCTGCAAGTATCAGTCTGCTTTCTCCTCTCCTTCCTATCAGTGTGTTACCAGTTCAAAATCTCCTTTTATGGCTCTTGAATTGTTCATTGTGGTAGGTTGTTGTTCAGAGGTTGTTGTCGTTGTTTCCCTTATTATAACATGAAATATGCATGCATATTTCATGTTATAATAAGGGAAACATGAAATATGCATGCAAAAAATTAAGAGAAGGACGGCTTCCAGCCTGGTCTTAATCCTGACAGAGCTCCGAGAATTTAGACGGGATGTCAGTCAATAACTTAACGACATAAAAGAGGATATTAAGAAAATCGCCGAAAGAATGGAGGAAGCAGAGGAGCGAATTGACACAGCCAAGACCTATATCCAGTCCACGGAGGAAGTTTTAGTGGAGCTAGTGAAACTTCAGTTGCAAACAGAAGCCAAGCTGATGGATCTAGAGGGACGCTCGCGACGCAACAGTGTGAGGATTCACGGGGTTAAAGAAGGAGCTGAAGAAGGGGCAACGTCGGTGACAACTTTTGTGGAGGGTTTGTTAACGAAGGGTCTGAAGCTCCCACCATCTGTAGTGTTAAATATTGAGAGAGTGCACCGGGCGCTCGCCACCAAGCTTCTGGCTGGAGCTCCACCAAGATCACTTGTGGTCAAGTTCTCAAGCTATAGGTCATAGAGGAGGTCATTAAACGAGCATGGCATGACTTCGCTCCTGAGCTGCTGAGGAAAAGGAGAGCATACGCAGAAGCTAAAGCGGCGCTGAAAGAAAAAAACATCCGATTCCAGACACCCTTCCCGGCCAGACTGAGAGTGCACTATGAAGATGGTATGGTGACATAAACTCGGTTGAAAAGGCAACGGCGGACATGGCAGAGAGGGGGCTGACGGTGACGGTGAAAAAACTGACATCCCTTCTGGATCAGATTAACTGGCTGACATGGCGATCCAACAAGAGACGGGGTGACTGGGAAACCACGGGCCCCGGGCAGGGTTTCAAGGAGAGGCTTCAGGCTTTCCGCTGTCAGAACGATGGATGAATACTTTTGCTACGTGACAGAGCTAACCATTGAGGACAATGAGGGTACGTGATTGACTATGTTAACAAACTTTTCTTCCCAATGTGAATCTGAACGTGTCAGTGAGATAGCTTTAAGGGCATACTGAGGACAAATGCCGTAGTGGGACAGCCATTTCTGGACACTATAGACCTAAATATCAGCTTAAAGGCTGAAGAGGGCTCTCACCCAACACTAGGGACAAGAAATTCTCCCTCTGCACTCAAGCTCCAACCAGAGATGGGGACTCGAGTTTGCGACTTGGACTCGAGTCGCACTTAAGTCGCACACAGAGAGACTTCAGATTTGACTTGGACTTATGTTTTGGGACTCGTGAACAATCATTATGTTTTCTTTTTTCCTTTCCTTTCTTTTCGTTCTTTTTTATTTTGGCATATCAACATTGGGGAAAACTCTCAAATGTCGGACGACCTTAAAACCCCTTACCGTTCCTACGTCCCACCGGCGGGACGTGACCACTTCACAATCAAGTTTCCCGACAATATACACATCAAATGAAAGCTCAGAGTCTCCTCTTTCCAATGATATAAACTTTTTTGACATGCAGCAACCACAGCGTTGACACAAAGAGCTTTTTGTACAGAAAAGAAAAATGTTAAAATCCGAGTTTTCTTACTTTTGAAGGCTCTCTGCAGCTCAAACATCGCTCATTCCTCACCAGCTTGGTCTCATTCTGTCCGGACACATCCAGTGAACACAATCCAGTAAAATAATTTGGTCTGTAACACATATTAGATCCTCAAAGGTACAAATTCTGCAGTATTGTCTTCCCAGCTTGAGATCAGCTCCGGCTGTTTTATTAATTTCCTCTGGCGAAATCAGGTAGAATCTATTTTAAGTTCCACCCTTGTAGATTCAACCAGTCGGGTTGCAGACACTCTCTGACGCTGCAAACTTGTAGCCAATGAGCAGACGAACACGTGGATGTGTCGGAAGGCAGGATTCCTTGTGTGTGTCGGCTGTGGAAGCTCTGCCTAGTGACTCATGACAAGTGGTGCGTAGAGTGTGCGAAATGCGTCAGTCCTCCATCCTCTTTGTTTTGGGATAGTTTTGGAGTGCAAAAACACGGCAACACGTACAGAAAAGAGAAAATACACAACAGGGAAGTTGTGGAGGCTCCACAAGTCGAGACAGCAGCATATCTGTGTGTTTTCTTCAAACAGAGGCCGTTATAACGAGCGGCTCATAGAAGACAAGTGAGTCTCGTAGTGCTGAGAATATGTGTACAGTTTGAGTTATACAGTAAATATACAGTTTGCAGTATTTGTTGTTAGTGTGAATTGTAAATATATATTTAAACTTGCCCATAACACTTGTTTCGATATGGTCTTATTATAGCTTTTTATGAAAAACATACATTTTATTTAGTTTTTATGATGTAATATGAATTTCTATAACTAATAGTGTGACTCTGTGTCCAGATATGGATTCCTCTGGGTATAAGCTTTCAATAGAACCCTCACTGATGTCTGTAGGTTCAAGCATTCAAAAGATATTGCACTTTTTCCTAACATGTTCAGTGGTGTCCAATTTGGATAGATGTGGATAAAACAGAAGTCCCTCAATAAAACGCATGGACATACCAGCATAAAACCTGGTGTCAGATTATCAGTTTACAGATATTGTTTTCAAATTTGAAATATGAGAGCAATACAAGTTTTTCTATTGGCACACAGTATGTTTTAGCTCCCACCACCTAATGCTGCTTTATGCTCCTTTATTTTCAAGAAAAAACGTAGGCGAGGATCAAAAAAACATATATTTTTCTGTGATTATTGAAATGGAAAACCTTTTTACTGGTAGCACCTGGAATGATTCTGATTGCTCTGGCTAAAACTACAGAGTGTTATCTTTACAACAAAAGTCAACCTTTATATACACTCCATAAGAGTCAATAACAGCATTCATTTTAATTTGGAGATGTCATTTTACAGGCGGTTGCATTGAAATGACCGACTGCCTAGGTGTCTGGAAGAGGCATTCCAAAGTCTTCGCGAGGCTCTATCTTGTGGCTATGAGAGTGCTCGCTGTTCCTGCCACCAGTGCACAAGTGGAGAGGCTATTCAGTCACAGAGGCCTAATAATGCGCCCTCACCGAGCCAGGTTTAGTGCAAGGACATTGTCCAGCTTGATCTTTTTGAAATGTCACCATTCTGTTGCCTGATACTTTTCTAGGTCTTACAGTAGGCCTCTGGAAGACACCTACAAGCTTGTTCATGTTTAGCCAGTGTATTAAGAGGAAAATAAGAGAAACCATTCTGATCTTATTGGAGGTTTATTATTGTTAAATATTTTGTTCTCGGCAAAACAACATTGTTGATTGTTTCCACAAAAAGTTACTGTTTCATTAGTAAACAAGTCCAGACAGCCAATAAGTCCAATGATGTTCCTTTTTGAGTTTTACTTTTATGCAAGCAATCATTTTTGTCCTGCAAAGAAAGGTGCCTTTTGGAACAAAACTGGTCGTGTTTTCATATCACCAGTTCATAGACTTACAGTATTTTTCAGATAATGTGGCAGCAATTGTTTTGCTTTTTTTTGTGAACAATTTCTTTTTTTTTAATTACAAATGGCACAGAAGTAACACATACAAGTGTTTAAAGTACTTTTGAGTGTTTTGCTCACAAGTTGTTTGCATTTAGCTACAGTGTGATGTTTTGCACTAATTAGAAGGATGTTAATTAGCCTACAATGCCTTTGACTGGGTGAGGT